>NW_014577320.1:120760-125732 GCF_000485595.1 Priapulus caudatus | reverse complement strand
ACACACACACACACACACACACACACACACACACA
This sequence comes from Priapulus caudatus, assembly GCF_000485595.1. NCBI lineage: Eukaryota > Metazoa > Priapulida > Priapulimorpha > Priapulimorphida > Priapulidae > Priapulus > Priapulus caudatus. Next base: position 125,697 of record NW_014577320.1, on the reverse strand, counting down.
CACACACACACACACACGCGCGCGCGCGCGCACACACACACGCGCGCACACGCACACACACGCACCCACACACGCACACACGCACGCGCACACACACACACGCACACACACACGGCACACTACTTTTATGGTAGTTGTGGACATCCCATTGTCATCTTCTAAAACGACAGACCATCCGCTGACCGCTGTGGAGACGTGCGCCGGGCCTCCAATTTCGCGCACGTCTCCACAGCGGGCAGCGCTTCATACTTGAACATCCCCGCGGTCGCGTGCGCATATCCCGCGGAACTGCGCGTCTCATCCGCGCGCAGCGCTCAGGATCTACAGCAAAGCTGTGCCACGCAATCTTGTATCATGTCTCTCTGGATGCATGTTATTACAAGTGGTTGTCTGTAGATACTTAAAACCTTTGTAATACATATTATGAGACGACTAGTGTCATGTATGTTAAACAAAGGAGCAGAAAGGTCTATCAATAGAGTCTATTGATAGACTCCTGATATTAACATTGCTCGGATAGGACGATTTTGTTCTGCGATTAATGCCGATTTGACCACACTCTTGTTAATTCTTGACTTAGCATATGATGTCTGTCTATCCAGCTATTTGTCAGCAGGATCAAAATAGTGTAAAAAATATTTTTATTTTATTTAAAATCTACATATTGATCACTGTTGTTCACTACTGACCCGTGTACTCATTCTAAAGTACAAGTATCCTATGGTAGCCGTAGAATGAGATTCCTCTTCTTTAAATTCCTTTTGGAAAATTTGACCTTTCTTCGGCGGGAAATAAAGCTACATCAAAGATGGTATATGATGCATTGAGAGACAACGCAGCATGGTGTCGGGCAAAAGATTGTGCATCAGCGTGCATCACAACACTTCACAGTACGGATAGATTACGGATTGGATATGTCGGGTAGCCGGAGGTCAGATAATCGAGACTACCGTGCGTGTGTGCGTGCGTGCGTGCGTGCGTGCGCCTGTGCATGCGTGTGTGTATTTATAATGCTGGCCCGTTTCGTCATTGCAGTTGTTCATCAGCCAGTATCACATCTGGCTGGCGGCGGACACGCACGGCGTGCTCGTGCTGATTCCCAGCTACCCGGTACTGAACGTCATCGTGACGTCGTTCGTCTTCGTGTGCGTGTCGCACGAGATCTCAAAGCTCACCGTCGTGCTGTCGAACTACGCGATCCCCGGCAGTTGGAAGTACCTGGTGCGCAACGCCATCATCTTCACGCTGGTGCTCATCCCGGTCGGATTCTCACACGGCATGCTCGGCTGAAGCGCGTGAGTCACGCTCGCAGAGCTAGTTAAAGGACGAGTTGCGAGTGCGGCGAGTTGCCTTCCGATCAGGAGACTTTTGCAACAGACACAGGTGTGAGATTTTGTGAGAGATTCACTCGGAAGGTCCTGTGAGGTAACTCGCGCGTAACGATACTGGCGAAGTGGCGTCTGCAATCGAGAGTGGCTTCCAAGTTGTGCAGTAGCTTTGTAGGGTTTTCTACTTGAACTTACTACTGAACATACTCATGAACATTCATGTTGCGTCGATCATCAAACAAAACGTTGTGTCGCATGCCACAAAGGTGTTTAGTTAGTTATTATTGTTAAGTGTTCCAGATATCAAAAAATTGCAGTGTCTCGAATGCCATTACACCATCATAAATGAAAGGCTAGCAACTCTCGTCTTCTAATAAAAGCATGGAAAGCTTTCATGCTTACACCAATCACAGGACTGAGCTAATTATCAAACAAATTGTGCTTTTATTTGTTCTGCCCCATTATTATTCAAAGCCTGTTTAAGATTTTAAAACGACTATCCTCTTTAGTAGGCCTAATATACTGAAATACTATTGAAGGTGCATTTGAATTTGAGCATCACTATATAAAAATTAATATATGCATTCAACAGTAATAACTGTGTGATTAACCACAAATTCATTGTGGTATTTAACGTTTTTGATGTTAATAAATTTCAACCAAGGGTAGTGCAATGTCATTGGGCATGCGTGGTTGAGTCTCCTGTCTGTTCTGCTTGTGTCCGTAGTCACAGGAAAGCCATGATGTGTTATGCATGAGTTACTTACTTAACGACGTATGGAATCATCATCTAGGTTACCCAGCTATTTATTACACTCATCCCGTGGAACCCAGCATGGCCCAGCAATATTTGGTTAGTTATTCATTTTTGCTGGTTGGTTTGTTATTTGTTATTATTCAGGTTGTTGCAGAGATTATGGCATTTGGCAAACAACATTGATGAGAAAAATTATTCACATATGCGTATATATGTGATTTTTAAATTTGAATTTTTTTTTAAAGTGCGATTATGCAAGTTCTAGCAAAAACAAAGGCTTGCTATTGAAATTAACCAGTTTTAGATAAACAGTTATGGCCTTTAATGAGATGCTTATATTTGTATAAATGTTTATAATTTATTTTAATCTTAGCTATGTATCATAATTATATATGGTGCCGGTTTTTCAGAATTAGCGTCTACTTCATTGCGAACATGTACTTATCTCACATAGGTTGCTCGCAAACGCCAACTAACCACCCCATGTACATTTCCACTGCATCACATCAGCAGCTGCATTGACTATTTGAGAAATTTGCGATTTCAAAAGCCGTGCTAGTATAAGGCGAATGGAATTACACACGTATCTAATCAAAAGATTATCGTGTGTGTGCATTCATCATGCAGTTAATTAGCTCTTCCTTAGTTGAAGGTTTTCGTTATTCACCTCACTTAGACCCGCCATGCGCGATGTCAACGTGGAGGACGAATAATGCAATACAACACCTTGAAAAATAAATGTGGCGTGCGAAATCCATGATATGGCCATGAACATTAGCGGTAAAACATTTTTCCACTAGTTGTTTGTCACCGCCGTGATTGATCAAGCTCGGTGCATGATACTCCTAAATATCCGGTAGATTACAAGTTAAGTGACGGGCTTGGAAGATATTCTCAATCTACTGGTAGATATTAACTTAAACTCGAGCAGTCTCGTGGCTATAAATGAGAAATTTCATACACGCTCGCGTTTACCTTGATAACTTATTTTGTATCACATTACTGTTTCAAAATTGCGCATACGTTGAGACTGTATGCGTGTATTACGCGATTCGAGAAAAGAATGTGGGTTCAATAAGATTGTCGGAATGTTTGAAAGTTCAGTTGGACGCAATGGATGCCATAGCGATATATACACATCTTTTCTTAGCTAAGAGCGTTTTACGGTGGTCGGATATCTGGTTTAAAGTCATTGCTGGGAAACTGCGATAGTTGCCCGTGCTTTCTGCAATTATGACTCGGTTGCTTGATAGAATACAGATAAATTGGTGAATCGAAATGGTGATCGTTTACATGCAAGTATATGCAAATTCAACACTGCTATAAACTTGACTTTGTATCAAAAAAGATTAGCCCTTCTCGAATTTGATATCATAATATGTGTTCTGTCAGAGCACTGAAACGTCAAGTAAATTTGGGAAAATGAAGCCTCCCGTTAAACTTGATCTGCACAGTTCGAAATCAACAGGTTTGAAATTGTCCGTGTTTCATTGGCTAGTCTCGTTTGTACTTATTACGCGTGTATATATGAAGTCCACCACTCCGATGGTAAATCATTCTGGTAGAAACTTGTAATCCATTAGCGTTGAAATTTGATTTAAGGTGCGCTTAATACATTTCAGGGAACAAAGGATAACGTTGTATTTGATTAGACGATTATAGAATAGAAGAGAACAAACGTAATGTTTAAAATCCACTGGCTGTTCTTCAAAAGTACGTCGCCTGTTTAGCCTGATGATCACTACAGAAGTTTTAACCAATGTATTAAAGTAGGTGGAAACACGTTACTTACGATTGATTTCGAAAATTGATCGATTGATGTCTATTGTTGGCGGCTGTATTTTCTTCATAGAATACATACTGTGCGTGTGTTTCCAAATGTGGGTGGCTTTAACATTTTCAGAGACGTTGCTGTCTATGTCTGGACAAAGAAATTTCCTAGGTAACACACCTACACTGTTCGTATTCGTTTCGCCCCCGCTATACTCGACAGTTATAGTCGAGTAATATACTGGAAGTATAAAAATTATACTTGTGTAAGAGCCGATGATTTTGCCGAGCTGCGAAATCGATCGTCGTACAGGAAACAACGAGACACGTTGGAAACGCCTATGTAGGATAAAAGGGGGGGGGGAGATACTGTGTGAATTCTAATGTAAGTCAAGACTCGTAGGTTAATTCTAAGTAGTTTGGAAGGCAAACGTTTTCAGTACAATTCCCATTACAACTCGGTTTTTAATGTGTGGTCATTACTTTTTTTTAATTTATTAACGTGATAATGAAATTGTCTTGGCTTAATGATATCATGATAATCGAGCTAGCGAGAGAGGTTGTTGTAGCTGTGAATATTCCTATACATTTTTTGTGGTAACCCGTGCACTAACATACTTGAATGTGGCTTTACCGTTTTCGGGGAATTGAAAACGTGACCTGTGTCATTTCATAACGAAACAAGCTAGTAGTTTAATCATGCATGCAAGCAATCAGGCAAGCTAATACTGTGCTGCTGTTATCGAACTGTAGACCGCAATCGGGTACCCTCGGACCATTCAGAGAATATCGCTCTTTTCTAGTGCATTCTAGTGCATTCTAGTGCATTCTAGTGCTCTAACTGTTTTCTAGGCATGACGGGAAGAGTCGAATGGGTTTTCCGATTGCTGTAGACCGGTGATGTATGACCTTTATAATAGCTGATTGATTACCAACACTGAATTCAAGATAAGTGACACGCATTTATTTTTTCATCGTCATTATTGAACTGTGTCGCGGAAAAAGGTGGTCTTGCATCGCCTCTGGACGATCTGCAGCCGGATATCCGCGCGAAGCGCTCAAACGCCGCGTAGCGGCGCATT
>NW_014577320.1:110244-117982 GCF_000485595.1 Priapulus caudatus | reverse complement strand
CGTTACGTACGTTACGTTCGTTACGTTACGTACGTTACGTACTCGTACTACGTACGTCCGTACTCGTCGTCTCTCGTCTCGTCTCTCTCTCTTCTCTCTCTCTCTCTCTCTCTCTCTCTCTCTCTCTCTCTCTCTCTCTCTCTCTCTCTCTCTCTCTCTCTCTCTCTCTCTCTCTCTTCTCTCTCTCTCTCTCTCTCTCTCTTTCTCTCTCTCTCTCTCGCTCTCTCTCTCTCTCTGTCGAGGATGGTGGGAGAAGGTGGAGGAGGTAGAAGAGGGAGTAGGTAGAGGATGGTGGGAGAAGACGGAGGAGGTAGAGGAGGGGAAGAAAGTGGTGGAGAAGGAGGGGGAGGAGGTAGAGGAGGGGGAGAATGTGGTGGAGGAGGACGAGGAGTGGGGAGATAGGGGAGAGAGGAGGCAGAGGAGTGGGGATAGAGGGGAGAGAGGAGGCAGAGGAGGGGGAGAAGGTAGAAGAGGGAGGATAGAGGATGGTGGGAGAAAGTGGAGGAGGTAGAGGAGAGTGTTAGGAAGTAGAGGAGGGGGAGAAGCTGGTGGAGAAGAAGGGGGAGGAGGTGGTGGGGAAGGAGAAGGGGGAGGAGGTGGTGGGGAAGGAGGAGGGGGTCGAGGTGGTAAGTGAGTAAGTGAGAGAGGGAGGGAGGAAGGGATCGAGGTGGTGAGTGAGTGAGTGAGAGGGAGGGAGGGGGTCGGGGGTCGAGGTGGTAAGTGAGTGAGAGAGAGAGAGGGAGGGAGGGGGGAGGGAGCGATTGAGACGTCTTGTGCTCACCGGCCGGCCCGCAAAATGCACAATATATTGTAAGCGGGCAAATCCCACACGCGAGGGAAGTGATCGCGATGCGGGAACGCAACCGGTGTCAGGTCCATGTACATTGTACCGGCAACATGTACAAAACAGAGACGGGAAGGTCAGCGGTCGGACCCGAGATCAAAGTGAGCCGTGGCTCGGGACAGAGCCGGCCAGCCGGAAAGCACGTAATTCCGTGAATCGAGCATTCGATCTGTGAATCGAATCATTTGATCCGTGAATCGAAGCATTCGATTCGTGAATCGAATGATTCGATTCCAGAATCGAATGGTTCGATTCGCAGATTGAGTGATTCGATTCGCAGATCGAATGATTCGATTCCAAAACCGAATGGGTTGATTCTCTTTTTTGATATAAAATCAAATAATGTGAACATTTAAAACAGGGAATTATTGTCGATTTATTGCATATAACATAGGATTAATTATTAAATATTATATGCGATAAATCAAATGTTATATGCAATAAATCAAATGTTATATGCGATAAATCAAATGTTATATGCAATAAATCAAATGTTATATGTGATAAATCGAATGTTATATGTGATAAAATCAACCATAAAACAAAAATCCAATTATGAAACAAAAAACATGCCATACTGACGTCGCTCCACGGCCTCATATATTATATAGCGTAGGCCTACACGTATATTACACACGATTACATTTACAAATACGAAAAAATTCCCCTATATTTAACTTATCCCTTTCAGCAACTTCCCCTCCGCTACGGGTCCCGACTTTTATCTTCTCTCAATGTTACACGCACTGTATATAAATGTTTCGTGAGCATTTATCTTGTGAGCATTTGTTTTTGTTGACCAGCTACGCGTACCTAATGTATTTTTTGGTTAGTTGGTCATCAACCACGGTCTGAGCACATTGTTTTAATGTCAACTAGCAAAATGTTCAATTCGAAGTGCATTCGCTGTTTGCGTGCGCGCATGCATGCGAGATAGAGACTAATTATTACAGACATTAGGGCACACATAGCATTATCGACTATCATTAATGTGTTTGTTATATGGCTTCGGAAAATAACGCTGTTCACTATGGCATGTTTTTTGTTTCATAATTCGATTTTTGTTTTATTGTTGATTTTATCACATATAACATTCGATTTATCACATATAACATTTGATTGTGCTCATATAACAATGTGCTCAGACCGTGGTTGATGACCAACTAACCAAAAAATACATTAGGTACGCGTAGCTGGTCAACAAAAACAAATGCTCACAAGATAAATGCTCACGAAACATTTATATACAGTGCGCGTAACATTGAGAGAAGATAGAAGTCGGGACACGTAGCGGAGGGGAAGTTGCTGAAAGGTAGAAGTTAAATATAGGGGAATTTTTTCGTATTTATAAATGTAGTCGTGTGTAATATACGTGTAGGCCTACGCTATATAATATATGAGGCCGTGGAGCGACGGCAGTTGCTGCATGCCTACCTTGCTGTATACATCCTGGTGATTTTATATATTATTCAATAACGATAATCTCACCAGTATGAATCAACAACATTACACAATGTCGCTGTTAAAACACTGCCTCTTAGAGAACAGGTGAAATACATATAGAACGCGTGAAACCATAACGCATTTTAACATCATAAATAACAAGATCGTATTAATTTTAATTCAATATATTACCAAGGCAGTATGGTTAATCTTGAACAATCGACTCAGTAAACCATGCATAGCAGCCAAAACTACCTGCGAATGCCTGATAAAAAAAAATCGTGATTTCATCGATCATTCACGTTTGCTTATTTAATAATCATATTAAAAGTAATTTAGGGTATTGCAGCTCATTTATTTAAAGTCTTCTCACATATCTCTATTATATAGAGTGACTGTGCGTGCGTGGGCACGTCGGTGCCGTCGGCACGTCGGTGCGTGGGCACGTCGGTGCTTGCTTGCGTGTGTGCCCGCTTGCGTGTGTGCGCGAGTACATAACCGAATTTCAATGCATGTGTAAATTTGATTCAAGCCATAGCCTAGGAAAATTGTTAATATAATCAAATAAAAGCACACATATAAAAGCTGACTTTCAATCTTGCTTGGATTGTATGTAGGCGTTTCGTGTTGGATCGTATTTCATGCGTATGCGCAGGTGTCTCGGAAGTGGGCGGACAAGATATAGAACCCACGCTTGGAGTAAAGCGCAGATCAGTAGACTAGAAGCAGGCGAGCACCGCAGGTGAGGCATCATAGTTTCATTGCGAAGGACTAGTTCAGTTACTCCAGACTAGTCGTACACTAGAAGCAAAGATCGGACAAGGGCTGCAGAACTCGTCACCTGTTTAGAGTCGATAGCTGTCGACCAATTACAGTCCAGGTTTGTGGTTTGCTGGTTTTGTTTTCAGTAGATATCTTTTAGAGTATGCATGGTCAACTGTGTGTAGGTTGGTATTACTTTTCATTGATAATTATATATATGATTTCTATTGTGATTGGGTGCGAATGAGTCGTTATGTAAATCGAATGTTAAAGAAAGCGAAAACGTGAAAACCATTATAATGTCAAAGCAATCTAGTGTCTTTTCTCTCCTGTTAAAATAATATATTGCTTTATTACTACGTTGCATTAAATGCTTGATAGAATATGAGGTATTTTCCATCAGCACGCGTGGTCCCACGCGCGAATATCACAGATTGAAAATGTTTTTAACATTTTAACAAGATGTAGCCCTATGTATAAACATATGCATAGTTGGATCAGTTAATTATCACATACACATGACACTGTTGTACAGAGAATAATGCGTAAATTAAAACGATGCAAACAATCGATATATATCCATTTTAGTTTCGCACGTTTTTGAAATAATATTAAGTCTGCAACATTTTACACAAAATTTGTAAAAAAAAAATATATAATTTCTTCTCAAATGTAAGTTTGGAATAAAAAGCTCATCTCGTTTTCTCATAATTACGCTATCGATGATAATTTAGATGCTGTAGTTAGACTCTAAAATAGAAGTACAAAACATACAGCATCAAACGCAGGGCTGGTGAATTTACCACTTTGCACGCTGGTGCAAATTAAAATATAGGAAGTAAAGAGCAAGAAGTACAGCTACAACGAAAATAAACGTCTGGAATGCTGAGCGATATACTCGCCAGTGAAGATAGATGGCCTCTAAGAGACCGTTCTGCTCGTCCGTCCTTTTCCTCAGAACAAAATTACACAAACAAATTAAGTACAACATAATCTTCCCTGTCTAAGAGTGGTCGACCATAATCTTCAGTTCTAAACCTATACTAATATTAACCCAGCCTAAAACCTAAGTAAATAGATGTAACAACGACAGCGTTGTATTGCGTAAGATACGCTATCGCTGGTACCTTTTACCCAATCAGAGGCCTTGTTACACATAATTAACCGCGGTTGAAATGTTTTTACCGCAGTTAAATTCTACCGCAGTAAAAATAACTTATCCGCGGTTAAATTATGTGTAACAAGGCGCATGTCTGGGTAAAAGGGCCATATAATTTATCCGCGGTTGAATTATTTTGATTAAACTGTTTTAAAAAACAACAACAAGAAAATAAGCTAGCCTTGGAATCAAACCCTGAGTACCAGTCAGAGATCTAAACTTAATAATTTAGCATTATGTATTACGTTATCAAATGGTAAAATACAGGCGTACTCTGCGTGACTGTCCACATCGCCTTTGGCCATTTTACTTGCTTATGTTCTATAGCGTATAAGACAGATCTAAGCGTTGAAAATAGTGTCATCATAGGGTACCCGTACGTTAGGAAAGCCTGTCTGCTCTGACATATGACACGTATCGTGAACGCAATTTGATTCGTATCGTGCACGCACCATGACACGTACGTGTCTTATGTAGAGCAAAAAATGGCTGTTTATACGTGCGTATCATTTACGGTTATTCAGATCAAATTGCCAATATTACAACAGCGACCGATGAAGCTGCTCTCAACTGTTGTGCTACTGATGGGTTGTTTTACGGTGATTCTGGGAGCACCCAATAAAAGATTTCAAGAAGAGATTTCATCATCGATTCTGCATGATCAGATTGGCCAAGAAACAGAAGAAATGCATTTCATCAATCGTCGGCAAGCTCATTTAGGACCACAACACGACAGAGAGTTAGATCAAGGTCTATGCAGTCATTTGAATACTTGGTGAAAGTAAAAGAAACGTGTATTTTATGGCCGACTGTTTATCTGTCGCGTATGTGTGCATCTCCGTTAATATCGTGATTTGCCATCATTTTGTTAACGCGCAGTTCTGATATTCTTATTCGCTGTTAGACATGTTGTGTCGCGTTGTGTTGTGTTGTGTTGTGTTGTGTTGTGTTGTGTTGTGTTGTGTTGTGTTGTGTTGTGTTGTGTTGTGTTGTGGTGTGTTGTGTTGTGTTGTGCTGTGCTGTGTTATGTTGGGTTGTGTTGTGTTGTGTTGTGTTGTGTTGTGTTGTGTTGTGTTATGTAATTGTGTTGTGTTGTGTTATGTAATTGTGTTGGGTTGTTTCATATCGTGTTGTACCGCGTTGTATTGTGTTATGCTCTGCCGTGCCGTGCGGCAATGCGCTGTGATGTTCTGTGCTGCGCTATAATGTGCTGTGCTGTGCTGCGCTGTGCTGTGCTGTGCTGTGCTGTGCTGTGCTGTGCTGTGCTGTGCTGTGCTGTGCTGTGCTGTGCTGTGCTGTGCTGTGCTGTGCTGCGTTGTGCTGTGCTGTGCTGTGCTGCACTGTGCTATGATAATTATGATGTGATATGACGCGATGTGCTGTGCTGTGATGTGCTGTGATGTGTCGTGTTGTGACATATTGTGTTTTGATAATATGGTGTTACACTATGAATTAACGAACTAACCTGTTCTTATGTAACTGCTAATATCTAACATGACATGCATGCGGTTTCGGTTCAGGCAGATCACCGACATACGAGATTTCTACTTATTAGTGGACTGACAAAATTCGTATATCTAATAACGGATAAGCATCTACACGGCATGTTGATTAATATGTGAATTCAGGTGTTGTTACGTTTCTGCATTTATTAAAAGCAACCAATCCTTGATTTGTCATTAATTCGACCTATGCGCATGTCTTCTCCCATCGTCTTTCCATTTTTAATTTAACAACTAGTAGCTCGTAAATTCGAATGAGTATTAGGAAATTTAAGACGTTTTCTGCTTGCGGTAGATATTGGCCATATTGGTACGGAGCAAAACCAAGGTGGCACACCAGAGCAGTTCCAACTTCATCAAGGAGAATCCATCCATCCACTACAGGTTTGCGTCATTCAAAACAACACAACATCCTCTTATACTATATGTATATATGCTTATTTTATACTGCCTAATGCTAATTACTTATTAGCCGGAGAACAGCGACAGCTAACTTTTTAGTCTAGTGATTAAAACGTGTGATTTAGCAGTGGAATTTAGGGATGGATTAGTAGTGCGACATTAAACGAATAAAGAACATGATTTTCTGTTTCGTTTAATGTTTATACAATATCTATACACAGAGACTCTGGGTAGAGCTATTTGATGCATGAAGTGATACCGTAATTTCAATTATTCACAATTATCTACTTTTTTATTATATATATTTGTATAACATTTACTGTATTGTTATTATAATGTTGCTCTACCATTTTTATTATATTGTTGCACATAATAGGTGCATAATATCAAGAGTCCATAACAAGAAAAATTTCTATTATGGGCTCTTGATAATATTTGTTTTATCCGTTACTGCAGTAGTGCAAATTCGTTGACAAGCCTAATATAGCCACATTGTTTCCGTTTACTTATCTTATTGTTGTGATTATTTTATGAGATTTTGTTCTTGTTAATTAATATCGTTCGTAGCATTTCGATGTTAAATCGTAACATTACAGGCCATTTAAAAAAAAAGCTGTAACTAAAAGAATATTTTAATTCACGAGCATTCATCAGATTTATGATGTGTTACACTGCGATACGGTGTGTTATATTGACACTTATCTTCAAGATAAACATAACCTTACCCAGGTAAATTCACGGCCGGGGACACCAAACATTATCATTCTGATATTGTCATCAACATTGTCATCATAAACATACTACTGCCAATTTCGTTTTTATAAACAATACATGTCTAAATGCACTTTGCATAAAATCAAACATTTATTACAGGTTTTTAGTGCGCAGTGCTTATAGCTTACCAATTGCGTGTTAGTTTGATGCGTGTTAGTTTGGTGCGTTTACTGCAGTATAGCAGACCAACGCTCATATTTGCAATTACTGTAAATGGAGGAGTGATATGTGTATCACCTGTCTATAGAACAGAAACTTCATTATTATAACGGTATGTCTAGTCTATTACACGTGTCATGCCTTTGGACACGGATGCGAGAGGAAGAGAAGCCAGCACTAGTGTACAATTGCAGCGCTCGATCGATCGTTAGAAGAGACCTGTATACTGTCCTGTTCAATATCGTGTCCTGTTACAGTTAGCAGGTTATCAGCAATGCCCTGTCAGCGCATTTCAGTGCCGAAGAGGTAACTCGATATCTGGTAGTCCATGCATCGAAGAATTATTCAGATGTGATGGCAACATTGACTGCATTGATGGATCGGACGAACTTGAATGCGGTGAGATCACACGCCGTTGATGGTCTCATTAATTACTGTAGTTTTCAATCCAACCGTTAGGATAGTTACACGATCAGTACAACCATGTAAGGTGACATATAATAATAAACTACTAATGTAAAGGGATTATGGAAATTATCAATCTTGATTTTAAGCTTTTTTAAAATCGTTTGCAACGCAAGATGGGTAGAACTCACAGTGTAGTCACGAGAACCGAGCACGCAACTTATTGGTAGATAAAGCTCGGAGCACCTCATATGTATTGCATAATTCTCCACAGAAAACTACCAGTGC
>NW_014577320.1:65230-107719 GCF_000485595.1 Priapulus caudatus | reverse complement strand
CCCCTCTTTCTCTCTCCTGTCGTGTAGTTCGTGCGCGCGCGCGCGCGCGGTGTTTGTTGTGTGTGTCGTGTTGTCCGGGTGTGTGTGTGTGTGTGTGTGTGTGTTGTGGTCTGTGCGTGGCGTGTTGCGATCGTGCGTCGTGCGTGCTGCTATGTGCCGTGGCGTGGTGCGTGGCGTGTGTGGTTAGTAGAAATATTCAACCGGGCATAAACTATTTTTTCCGCCGGGTAGAAATAATTCAACGCGGATAACCATTTTACACTCTAGAGAGAGAGAGAGAGAGAGAGAGACAGAGAGAGAGAGAGAGAGAGAGAGAGAGAGAGACAGAGAGAGAGACAAAGAGAGTTTAGGAGGAGATCCGGTGTCCAGGAACAGATATTGATTGCGCTTATAGCATGGATATATTACGCTCAGTATATGTATGCTGTGTATTCTTTCCGTTTTTTCTACATGTAGACGCCCATCCGTGTATAGACGGCTATCAGAAGTGTGCAAACGGCTACCAATGTTACAAGGACGTGTTCGCATGCGATGGACAAAAGTTCTGTAACGATGGAAGCGATGAGGCCAACTGCGGTATACATTGATAATTGACACGCGTCGTGTGGATGTCTTGTGCGCGCGCGCGCGCGAACTCGGCGTGCGCGTTGTAATATGAATGCAGCTCATATGAATAGCTATCGACCATTGACCTTTTCCGAAAACACAAGAGCATTCATGCTATTTCTCACCTACACATCATATATGTTAATTACTAATAAATACTATGAACAGTAAAAGTTTTACCCCATCGCGTGAATGATAAATGCGTACTATTAGTAGTGTACTAGCGGTCACCGTATACCAGAAAACAATTTGTTTTTATTCCCTCTTATTACCCTTGTGCTATGATACTAAATAATCACGTTTTCGTTAGCAGCATTAATACATAAGTAGCGCGTACTCGAAGATGCGAATGCTTACACCGATAATTAAACTCTATAAGGCTAATACTGTAGTTAACTTACATAGAAACCAAGAGGAGGGCCGCATGGCAGTTCGATCGTGGTCACATGCTACAGCTACAGAATGAGAATGAGCCGTGGTCGCTCTGCCTAAAGGACGTGTCGCTACCTTGTTCTGACCAGAAGCGTTGTTATCTCCAGGAGTTACGATGCGACGGTCGCATGGCGTGCGCCGACGGCAGCGACGAATGGAATTGCCGTATGTCTCCGTGAATTAATTGTAGAAACGAGTCTCAGTTATTCCCCGTTAAGGTTCCTGTTTAATAATGTTGAAATAAAATCCCGTTATGAATTCGAACAAACATTTCGCCTTTGCATATAGTGAACAATATGTCGCTGGATTAATCACATTCAAATAGAATCAAGAGCTAATAAATACCTATTTAGTATTTAGGTATAGGTATTTATTTATAGGTTATATTATATAGGCTATATTTCTAGGTATTTATTAGCTCTTGATGGAATACATAGCAGGCGATACGTAATGCTCTACAGAATATGCAAAAAACAACTAGGGTATGCAACTACTGTCACAACTCGTGCTGTTTTGCAGAGAATTTCACGTGTTCGCCGGAGAAGGTAAAGTGCGGCGATAATATCGTGTGTATTTGGTGGGATTGGATCTGTGACGGGGTGGAGCAGTGCCCGGACGCCAGCGACGAGGCACGCTGCAGTGAGTTTCAACAGTCCGCAAAGAAACGCAGCAGACGACTATCACAGCAGGAATTCCATCACCTGCGTGAGCGTCTGCCAACCCGTCAACATTCCGCATAAGGAGAAAGAACGGATATTGCGATCGGCAGTAAGACTATTACCGCATTTAATTTCGCTATATATATATAGGAATATGTGTGTATATGTGCGTATCCATATAAAGACGGAGGCACCAGACGGTCGCAATTTAATGTCAGATGTGTTTTTGATACGCATTTTTTATCACGTAATTGATACGCGAACGTTTCTACTAAAACGAACCTGTATTACAATAGTGATTACATTATATTATTTAGGAAGCGTAAATCCGTTTCATTAAAAAATCATGCTTAAAATACAATCATGTTGCGTCAATCTGATGACAAAATTGAGTCGTCAAGAACTATCATATAGGTGCTCGTTCCTTGCTTTCAGAAATGGCGAATATTGTAGATATAATTTGAAATTGGTTGTCCAGTATCAAACTTGTTCTACAATTTACGAAAATCTCTAAAGACATGCAGACACAACTAGGAGCAGTAGTTAACTAGTAAACTCGTTTACAAGCAGAACAGTCAGTAAGTATAGATGCAGTTATATAAAATCAGGAGTAGATACTATACTCCTGATAAAATGTATGTATTATTGTAAAAACCATTCTTTCTGTTGTTGCGTTCTCGATTCTCATCGCCTACAGCTCAAAGCGCATGTGTACAATACTCGCCGTATTTCCAAATTTGTGGTAGAAAGACTGAGCGCAGAACACACGCGCTAGCAATATTATAATATACAATGCCGCTTCGAATTAACGGTTAAAATAGTAATAAACCTAATGGCCGTATCGCTATACCTCCACGTGACGCGGTTAATAATTCAATAATTAATACGATTATACTGCGGGCCCTTCTTGCAATGGTATAGCTAATGAATGCCAAAAATTAGCGCTTGTTAATAAAACGCGAGCGATGCCGTATATAATATTATGTTTACGTCTAATTAAATTTGTGTATAACAAACGAACTTTATAGCGTGGTGTATTATTCAAGATCAAAGATCCGACGGCATTATCATCATATTTGTACGCTTCTCCTACCGCTCATATTTAATTCGGTCCGTTATTTCTGGTGCATTTGCATAATTACAGTAAACATGGGTTTTTATGTAAATATGATAGTTGGGCGATCGCTCCACGTGGGCTGATGTACTATATACTACACTACTTGGGCAGTACTTGCAGCATGTAAAAAAACGGCAAAAATATACAAGCAAAATGTATGAAAAGGCAGCGTATAGTACAATAAAAAAAATCGTAGACAGTCCGTACAGTTACACGGGTGATTTTATTTCTAAACATCTATGTCTTCAACTACGAAGAAGTTAAAGACAACCATTACAAACAGTTCCTGCGGCTCATCAGAGGAACGCGTGCGGAACGACCACTCCGTGCATACAGAACCTGCACGTCATAAATATTTGGGATGACCGATCTGTGGTGAAGGCAGCCCTCGACTGTGAGCAGGCCCACTCATAGAGGGCAGGTTGATGAACACAGTTACCGTGACAGTATTACACGTGGAGAACGTTGGCGTGCGTCGCGCCATTCAGCTGCACGCGGTGACACGTCGACTGGTTCGTAACGACGTGTTCTGCGTTCGCACGCGATTGTACCATTTTATGGACCGCCTCCTAGTAAACCGCGACAGCAACGATAAGGCCACAGTTGCGCGCAGTCAGCAATTCGGAACAGAGGGGCTTCGCCGCTGATTATGTGACTCAGATAGTGGCAATGTCACAGCACGCTTCCATTCGAGAACACACTGGATTAAAATGGGGGGGAAATTCACAACAAGTAGGACGAAACGATAGAGCACGCTGCGTTCTACAACTATATTGCTAATAATCGAGAAATATTGCTACAAAATTTACAACACTTGACAATCGATCATATAGATATTGCTCTATAACTAACGCTTTAACCAGTAACAAATATAGCAATATTTGCGTAAATTCTGTTGCCATCAATAGCAAACTCTACCCCGCCCGCCTCTGCGTATTGCTGATTTTATTGGTTTTGAGTGGACAGAGATGAAATGAAAGGGCGGACTAATTACAACTGGGAATAGGCGCGCGGATAAGCTAAAAGAATCAAACGAAAAGATTCGTTAATTTAGGCACGTTTTGTTAGAATAGTAGAATATCACTACGAACAGGTTCAACGAATTTTGTGTGTGATCAAAAATACCGGTGACGGACTCAAATGACGATTGCCACCAGGCTGAACCCTGGACAATCGCACTTCCCAAAGGCAGTAAACATTCATATGTGGATTGTGTTTGTGTAATATATAAGAACAATCGATTTATTAATTTATTACGATCAACATTGCGTCTACTTTCAACCAACAACACGTCAAACAGAGGTCGGGACATTCGAGACTTCCCGCCAGGGCAGTAGGTGGCGCCTCGACTATTTATAATTGTGTACGAGTTGCGACATCCTGGTCGGATCCAATTTACACGGCACAATATTGTTACCAGTTGTGTGTGTATGTATATATATATATATATATATATATATATATATATATATATATATATATATATCAATACGCGTGTGCGCGTGCGTGTGTGTTTAACGTATTTCAGTATTTCACGTTGTAACGAGCTATTTTTAATAAGGAAGGAATGCTCACCATCCAACCTATCGTATATAATTTTGCCCCCGAATAACACATCAAGACAATCGCAAATATAAAAGCTACATGGTTCGTGGAGAGACGCTAGTTTCTGAGAAGATGCGTATACGTATCAATCTGAGCTGGCCAGTTCCAAATTACTGTTAAGCCATGTAAAAATACTGAAAAAACTGACAATGAAATGAATATCCGGCTCTTCATTGGAATATGCCGAACGGCATATACGAGCACTCAGTGGCTATAAATGTGAAAGAGAACATTTGGTCACATTCCTATTGTCCAAGCACACAATACAGTACCTGGGTGCTATGAGACCCCCCCCCCTTCCATCCCTACGATACACAGCATCCGCAGGTGATATGCAGCATTCCGCCTACTCATCCAACAGTCCGCCCATACTCGAGCCTCGCTATAACATCGGGTGCATACTACAGTCTACCTCCTCCTAACACAGCGGCACACACAAGTCAAACGTGTTTCCGCTGGCAAACTTACAGGGGTACTGCATGTTCAGAGTACCCGTGTAATTCACCAGAACGGAGTGACCAGGTATACTATACATATCACGCGTAGAATGCACCACTACCGACTAAAATCATCGCGGCGCGTTATTTGTCGCTATCCGCGCGTATAGACGTGGAACGAACACACAGCGCCACCTAACTGGCGACAAGCAAACCTCTCCCGCTCGTTTCTCATACTTCGTATGGACAATTCGGAACGTGACCACATGCTCACGGTGAAATTATATACGTCACGATGAACGGGTCCTGAAAAAATCTTCTACAACAAATTTTTGTGGCCTCCTTATTTACAGCATGATTACACAACTCTATAGCGAAACGTTATAATTATTGTCACCCCCAAAAAAATCTGCCACCAAAAACTGTCGTTATAGTGTGTGACCTAGTATACATCACCAATATTAAAACGACTGTAACAACGAAACTAAAACATGACTATGCTATGCAAGATAAAACATTCATTTCTGGCATATGCACTAACCACTGAAGACAAACCATGCCGCCAGACAATCATGTGTAAAATATATTCCAATCACTAAGACCTACCGACTGTATGCACACATTAGATGTACATATCAGTAATATTCGATAAAATGGTGAATGATCGATCGCATCAGCAAATACTGACATCTCTGAAATGATTTTTCATGATCTGGTGATTACGTTGTTAGGAAATTTATAAATTTAAAGCAGTCTGTTAATAAACGAAAACTAGTTTTCCTAGTGTATGTTCTGTTATTTATGTCTTTATTTAAAAAAATTAGCCTGCACGCACATCATTCAAGTACTATACTGTACTGGACTTCAGTACTGGGGCTATCCACCTTGTATAGAGGGCACAATATCGGAGACATAAACTTCATTTGTAGTTACTTTGAGATGCTATGACTGGCTTGGTCGTGCCCGAATCCGCGCATGTGGCGAACTACAGTTGGGTGCAATAGAGTATGCGCGCACAGGCAGCCAAATTAAAACCGCACATGTACAACGTAAAAGAGTACGCACTTAAGTTCGTTGGGAGGGGGTTAAAAGTTGATGATAAAATGATATATTATAGGCTAGTGCGTGTAACTATACAATTATCAGCAAATTTATATCAATAAATATGGGAAATATTTTCCAGCTTGGTGTTTATCAAAGGTGGAACGCACAGCTATCCCTTTTTGGTCGGTGCCCATTAATTAAATGCTTCACTCAATAACTTGAGTCTCCTAGTACAGGAATAAATAGCAAGCAGTGAATGCGCTTCTCTCTATTGCCAATTTAGAAGGACGACAAAATTAAAACAGTAACACTTTTCGTAAAATTGATAACTTGCCTTATTGAATTTGATTAAGTGATTTACATGGCTAATTCACCTCCGAAAATTTCGGCCAATTTCAACGTTGCCTAATGGTGGGAAAGCACAAAGTTAACACCAACAGACTTCCGACTGAAAAAAACACCGATTGCATGCATTTTAATTTTTGGCTTGATATACAGACAGGGACTGGCAGAACAGTGCATGCGTCCAAGACTAGATAGCTCTACGTCCACATTCCTTCTTGTATACATATACATAATATATATCACTTCCTTGTTACTGGACACATTATATTAGCAATAAACTTGTTCGTCTTATGATTCTTCCTACTTAACTAGTGGTTTATTACGAGTTATTCGCCGTGATTTTACCCACCAAAACATCAACTATCGTATAAATATCGTTTGCTGTCAAAACAATCGTCAGATCTTATCACTGATATGTGGGGTAAGAGCAGGTGGCGATCGAGGCATGATATGTAACAATGTTACCTAGAAGCTCGTGAGGCGGTCCGCACTCCCACAAGCCTGAGACGCATCTCGAAAAGTGCAATGCATCGAGGAACGGAGACACCATCTGGCTACCAAACACACATGCACTGACAGCCCTAGCTCTTCACTGCAGAGCTCGCTGAGCAGAACTCGCTTTATCCACCTTTCCTGTCTCTACAAACCGTTTAAATACGACTGACAACGATGCAGTGTCCACCAAGTTTTCCAAAGTGCATAATCGTTTACTTATCATCATTTATACAGTTTGCTATCGTATGTTGTTCGGTAGGCGAAAACTATCACCTGGCTATGATCAGAGTCACCTATCATGAACACTCACGATGCAAATATGGCTTGTTACGGGTTCGCACAGCTAGCAAGTGACACTGTACTGGATTGTATATATATATACCTGTATTTTTACAATGAAATGCAACTCTTTAGACGCAGATACGCTCACACGCTTGATTATTGACGAGACTACTTTCGTCGATTAGACGAGATTACTACGATTACTAATCCGTTCGGTTTGAGGAATAGGGGGGGGGGGGTTGTTCGGAGTGGGGAAATGTTGGGCAAACAGCCCACATTAACTGCATGAAACACGTTAGCTACCGTTTCGTGAAGCTCAAGCCACCACGAGACAGCCTTGCACGCATTTACACACACACACATGCACGCACACGCACTCACACTCACACTCACACTCACACTCACACTCACACTCACACTCACACTCACACTCACACTCACACTCACACTCACACTCACACTCACGCACGCACGCACGCACGCACGCACGCACGCACGCACGCACGCACGCACGCACACACACACAAGATACATTACACTAACGTGCACAAAATTATAATTTTCAACATCTTGCCATCGACTACAAACTAGGCAATTACTTCATTACAATGATTCATACACGAGATCACACACAGGTGCTAGAGCCACGCCTGAATGGTAATTGAAGTAACCAGCTGGCTACAGCTCTCCACACACCTACACAAAAAACTCCTTTAAGCAATGCCGATGTCAAAAGAGTTATTAAAACCTTCAGTGGTCTAGAATCTGCTACATATTTCTGATGGCACTGCAGGCATTGTTCACCTTATACGCGATCCCGACGTGACATTAAAACAAATGGTCCACAATGACTACAGTAATATGGCAGGCCTAAGACATTGTGCCATCAGTAATCTATTCCTACCCATAATCGCTCAACATCACTTTGCGCACAGTATTCATGTCTCATGGACATCCTTACAACCGATCTTTTATAGTAAAAATAATATCAGTCTCTGTTTATATTAATACCTTCTCCATTATTACCATTACAAGACAGTGGGGAACATTTGAGGTCAAGTAGAGGTCACAGCCTTCGATACGGAACTTGATTGTAGAGTCAAAGACAGCACTTCATGATCATAGGATGTGATAAAATAAAATACTTAAAACTCTTCACAGCCATTTTTCTGCAGAGATCAGATCTAAACAACTATATTACCGATCCTTGACCGACCTTGACCTTGCAGCTTTGACTCCTCTCAGAATGTCAAAAAGAGTGTGTCAGTTTTACTGCTAAGCGATTTCCACAGATTTAAATGCATTGGCAATTGGATTGGATTGCATCGCACTGGATTTCATCTCTTGAATTTGTAGACTGGTTGCACATTGAGAGAATTTGGTGCATCCGTCGTGAATGGGAGTCTGCCACATTGTCTATGATCGTTAGGATTCGGCAAGATAAATCGTTGACACGCTGACCACAGTTTGACCATATCACGTTTGCCTATTTGAGCTCCCAGAGTACAAGGAATGCCAACATGCACCAGAGAGGAGACTAAAGGCCAAGGAGAGAAAGTACAGGCCTCATGATATATGATTATTGAAAAATAGTGAAAAACTGCTAAAGGGGTTAGGGTTCGCTTTCGGAAACTGAATAAAATATGGGAGTTTCGGGCAATCCCACAGTTTTCAACCCCGTTTATTGCATTCTCCTAACCCAGTACACACAAACTATCACATACATATACAACATGTGGAATTAAGATGCCAAATTTCATTTTTAAAACGGCAGTCGACCAACAATGCACACCATAACACACACACATTCCTCACTCACAACACTCAGGTCACAATACCAATTCTTGCTGCTTCATCCGTCCGTGTCGTCAGATATGGATTTCGCACGCTCTCTCCGCGCATCGTATATCTGCGCTCCATGCAGGAGTCGCTAGGGGCCGGCTGAAGCACTTCAGGCAAAGTACATCACCTTGCCAGCGTCAACGTGCACCTGCACGGCACGTGCCATCGATGCCGGTGTCCGGTCCTCACTGCTTCCCGACTGATGGCTACCTTCCCCACTGCAAGTCAGAAATCACATACAGCAATAAGGTCAAGACACATTACAGCGACAAAAAAAAAAAAAAAACCGACAACGTTGCGTGTCACAGCAAGTGGCGCCAGCTACACTGCAGGCGGTAATGACTAGTGTTATGTCAAGTCGGTCTCCTTTCTCGTTGCACAATGGTGGACATTTTTAGTTTGCAAACGTGCGGCTGTCAATTACCTTACAAAACTACATTTCCCTGAACACATAAAATGGTCTGTTAGACAGACGCCATTGCAATCCGTAGACAGGTGAGCAGATTAGTTTCGTTATGAAACTCAATGAAAACACAAATAGGCGACAACATAATAACTAATACTTACAACTCAGATGCATCTTCAGAGCTGTATCCTGGCGAATACTTGGAGCTAATAACACAAAGACATAGTTTGTTAGCACTCAGTAAAACGAATGGTAAATGCGCCACAAATGTTACAACATCACCCGCGATATGATCAAATTTGAACCAAGCGAGTAAATACAAACAATGAATCACGCTCACCTGTCGTGCTCCTTCTCCACAAGGTGATATCGTGCTCTGAATGCTACCAGGTGGGCGTAGTAGGCTGGAGCTGGAATGGAGACGCTGCGCGTGCAGCGCACGTATGTGTGACACAGCTGATAGGTGAGCTGCTGCAGTTCATCAGCTGAGAAGTGGTTGTCATCCCACAGCACGTGATAATGTGACGGCCTACTCGTTCCCTGAAACACATTCGTAACAAACAGAAATCAAGCACAAGAGAATGTCATGCAGATGGATATGCCTATAGCAGCTATGTGTTTACAGTGCACTAAATCAAACATTTTGTTCAGTAGCTAGCACGTGTGTACTCGGGCTGCATTTTTCCCATACAACCCTACACACATTGTTGGTACTCAATATGTAAAAACTGAAGCCATCACACAGCTGAACCGAGATAATATAAAACATGTAAGAGCAAGGAAATGGAAGCTATGGTAACATGCATAATCATCCTGAACTTCTCACCTGTATACCAGCATGACTGCAGAGATAGAAGTCAAACTCTGTTGGATGGGTGATCCCCACATCCACCGTCGTGCCCGCAGGTATGTTTCCACTGCGACCAATCTGCAAATTACAAATTACAATATAAATTACATATGCTGATGTCAATCCTCGATTGATGCTATTCATTATTCCGTTCACCTCAAGTAATCCCCGACACAGTGGCTAAACTCAGGTGGGCTTGCGTAAGCAAACTAAAACCCAACGCGACTCACCCACCACCACCACCACGCACGCACGCACGCACGCACGCACGCACGCACGCACGCACGCACGCACGCACGCACGCACGCACGCACGCACGCACGCACGCACGCACGCACAGAGCGATTATGAACACTCACCTGCTCCCGCTTGTCTGCGCAGAACAGTCGTGTGTGATGGCGCTTCTGCACGACGATGAACGTGATGCCCGGCTGATAGCCGACCTCCAGCAACATGCAGGCCTGCCGCACTGCTCGCAGCTCATGCTGAAGAACCTGCAACGCATAGTTAACCACACCGTCACCGCACCTGACAGCGTGACACACACGACCAATAAACAAATTTATATTCTCGAATTTAAGCTAGAACCAAATGCGCCCCCCTTATTTTTAAGTGAATAATCAGTTAATTGCCAATCGATTGTCCCTGCCACATTCCTGAGCTTGGCTGAGCTGACCTAGATGTGTGTAAAGGTGCACCAACCTATATATCACAAGCATTTGTACACAGATAGATACCATAGTCTCGCAATCTACCAGCAGTGGCCCCCTACTCATAAGCAAGGAAGCAGGCTGTAACTGTGGCAACATAACAGCTTGCTCTGTTTACTTGTCTATTCTCATCTACAATACATATAGACACTGCCAATAACTGATACTGTTATTTTTCGTTAAAATTCATTGGTTGCTTCAACACGTTGCTTTGCGATAGAATGAATGAGGAGTAATGAACGAGGATCACGGCAGGGACAAGCTGCAGGCCTTGTTGAATCACTCAAACAGCGCTGGTTAAAAATAAAATAGTATTTTCTATAAACTATATGCATAATGTTACTTAACTCTGCTAAAACCAAGACATGGTTTTTCAGTTGTTGTTTTTTATCCTTGTTCACTCCACCCATTATGAGCTCTTGCATGAACAATATAAGCTCACTAATAAGGCAGTCACTAACACATGTCACTATATAACTAGTAAGAACATGAACTAGTAGTAATGTTAACATGAAAATTAAGTAAATATTGATAACCATTAGAAATGATGTAATAAATATTTGAGTTAGAGACATTACACTGACCTGCATAAACTGGCCTTCACTGACTCCGTCCCTGTAGAAGACAATACGTGTAGGCTTGAACCTTGTGGCCTTGTAGAACTGAACAAGCAACTCCTTCACCATTGATGCCAGATCCTGCAAAAACACACCAGGGGAGCGTCGTTGTGAAGTGTGCAATAAGAAACAATTGACGAGCGCGACATTAATGCTATGTATAACGGTACAGTTAATGAGGCAGGGGACCAACAAGTTTTTGAAATAATTGTTATAACCACCCTGGGAATAGACTATATAATGTAATAGAAGTAAATTTGAGCTCATAACTGTACATACTATCTCTAATAGTAGCTATCAACACGTTGCTTCTCTACCAGAGTTTCAAATAAACTGGAAACTGGAACTGATAGTGTTCTACAAGCTACCTATTAATTAATACATGTCAATAATTAAGATGGTTCACTTCCATGTAGATCTTGACATCAACACTCGAAAATATGCACGTATGTAAACACACGCAAACAGTCACATACAGACGTGCAAACATCTTACCTGGATGATCTCCTGCCTATGATGCTGCACGCGCACGGTGGCCGCATATCTGCTAGGGTGTGCATCCATGCTGCCCACTAGTGCCGCAATCGATGGCTTCTTGGTGTCGCCAGCAGGTGGATGGGTCACGTCTGCTCCCAGGAAGATCACTGGCTCATTAAACACTCGAGGACTGAAATGGAAATAAGGGGTCTGCGTTCAAACTGCTTTATCGCTGTTTCTTAGCCTAATACCAAGCCGTTTGTCGAGCAGTAATATGCTAGTGCTAGCGATGAAGACAATGTACGAATGAACTGTGCCAAGTTGAATCAACTTGCCCAAGTCTTCTCCCAGCTAGCGACAGCTGCAGAACTCTCTCAATATCAACTGCTATTAGAGATCAGTGGTGGACGTTGGTAGACAGCAATGATCATGGCTTACCGAATGCTTGGTACAAGAATGTTGTTGACGCCACCGAGTTTCACGTTGATCTTGAGGCACAGATTTGACAGCGTCTGTGGCGATGTCTTGTTGACATTCTTGGCTTGTACACACTGAGTGGCCATACCCAGCACAGTATCACCTACCCTCTTCACCTCAGCTAAATGAAAGATTAAATTCAACATTTTTCCAACAGATTCCTACATTTTCTAAAACATTTATTATTGAGTACATGCTCAGGCCACACTGTCATGAATAGAAACGCAGTGCTTCTCACCCCACTAGTATTCCTAATAAGACACAATATTATACGTAATGCAAAGCTGGTACCTCACAGCACAAATTTCCCCAAAAATTTTTATTAAAAAATATACGAGAACACAGAGAAAAAGTATAAACTACAAAACAGTTCTTAAGATCCAAACAAGTGCCGCAGAGCGACAGAGCTCATCTGGTGTCTGGTGTTCTGCTGATTAATTCATTTGTGCATAGCAAGACGTCCTATACATACGTTCATTTCTAACCCCAAAAAACAACACTTCAAACTAGTGTAATAAAATTCCGATAGATGGCGGGCTGCTATCAAAGGCATCGTTGCATCGGTCAGCAAAAGCATTGCAGCAATGGCAGCTGTCATTTTGACGACGGATTGCAAAAAGCAGGAGCGAATAATTACCATATTATTACTATACATAACGTGCGTTCTATGGTGTCAGGTAATAAGGTACATTAAACCCCTTGCGAGGCACATCTGGCTCGTTAAAAATAGCTCAATGGTTGATACAACCAGAGGCAGAGCAGCTCGTACAAGATTACAATTTACAGCAATACGATAGCAAATATCTCTTAACTAATTTCAGTACAAGGTAGGCCAGTGATTAGTGGACCGAATAAGCTCAAGAACGTACACACTTGCGTCTATATTGGTGCCAAAATTTGATGAGAAAATTAAGTCTGGGAAATCTGCAGCCTCACTACTGGGTAATTATTTGAGTGCTAGTGACTGTATTCCAACTATTTATAATGTACACTACAGAATCTTATATATATAAGTCATGTCATTATCTCCTAAATAAGCGTTGTTCAAGTAAGAGTTATGTGTGAAATTTCACTGTAAAATGGGAGCTTTCCACACCCACAGGTACTCGCCAACGCAGTTGAGAAACAAATCCATGTTTAACCCTCCTCTTGAGAGTCAAAAGGTTATCTGACACTTACTCTTCGCATGTCAGCGGAAAGTACATTTCATGGTCCTTTCAACAAAGCCATAAAAATGTTAGGTCACCGCTGAAACAAAAAAGTTTTTCAATCGCTCCGTCAGACCATGTCCTCAGAAAATGTATAAAATCTGCCCTGTGCCCATTGACCTTTGACCTGTGACCTCCAATTTCGGCACAGTGATGGCTTTTCCTACCATGATGCTATACACAGACTATCACGAGCCTAGGTCAAGCCGTTTAGATTTCAGCCGCAATTCTGCATTTCCTCCCTATACCTTAAGTTAAGGAGTAAATGTTCCCCCTTCTTTTACACCTCTTGACCCCCAGCTTCGACATCCCAACTCGTTTTGACGACCCCCCCCCCCGATGTGCCGAATATCGTGACCGTACGTCGAGCGGTTAAGATTTGTGCCCAACTGTTGACGAACGGACGGCCGGACGCACGGACGGACGCACGGACGGACGATCATGCGATTCTACAAGCTGCATCTAACTACGTCAGATGAGCTAAAAACATTCCCATAAGTTATCCGCTCGAGTACGGTGCCCTCCCCCACCCACCGCGTAATCTCTGAGGCCATAATAAAAATATTGTTTGTTTGCCCTCACCTGACCGACCCGCCAAAAAGGAGCCGACTCGAACAATTTTATTCAAAAAAATCTTTCCTATTCTTTTTTTTTTACAAATTGTATCACTGTACATTATATAAATCTGTAGGCAATACATTCTATGTACCAAGCAAAACAAACATTCAACATAAAACGTATCTCCACACAAGCACACCCGAGCATGTAGACACCATGCTGAATTTGTAAAAAGACCCCCTCAAAAAAGACCCCCCTAGCCAAACTTTTCAGCCCGAGTCGGGTGAGGGCAAACAAAGATTTTTTTAATTGTGGCCGGATCGGCCGCTGCGCCCACGTGCACGTACCGTAGACGGGAGTCTTGCCCGGCAGCACGACGACGACGAGCTGCAGGCCGGGGAACTGGTTCTTCAGGTAGCGGAACATCGGCTCGACCTGCTCCGGCCCCGTCGCGTACTTGCAGAAGACGGGCTGGCCGAGGATCGGCATGCCCGCATCGTTGCTGATCTTCTGCAGCTGTGCGGTGAAGTTCCTGAACAACGAGACAACGGTTTCCCTATAGAGAAACCCTGCGCACCCGAACGAACTACTTATCTGTATCCGAGATTTATTCGTCAAATTATTTGTATTATTTTTCAACCGACTGAAAACAACGGGATTCACTTCAACGTGCTCATAACATCCATCCATATCTTAGGCTTCATCCAATTCGAATTGAAAGGGACTCTGGACTTCTAGAATATCTACTACATACAATTCGATACAAGTGCTAACCTCAGTGCCTCCTCTCTGCATGTGCGCTGTGGCGCAAAGCATGCGATGGCCCAGGTGCGAATCTCCACTCCAGTGTGAAACTCTTTACCTCTCATATCCCACACCCCCTGATTAGGGATGGCCTGCTGCTTTGTCTGGAATCCAGACTAAGAGGACTTAGGTGATAATCTGCCTCGGTACAATAGCAACACTGGTTCAACCAGTCACAATTACTGAATTCACAAGAGACGAAAGCAGAGGGTCATTGAATTCACAAGACACAAAAGGTTCAGTGAAGTAAGAAGAACATTTTTTAAGAACCATATTATTTTATATGCTGTCCGTTTGAAATTCGAGACATTTAAAACAAGTAATATATTATGTGTATATCCATATGCTGTATAAAAAAGCTACTATTAACAACAAACTTACATAGACGTCCTACAGAAACCAAATTCCTGCAAAAAATAATCTGTCAAGCGGAGGCTGCAAGCGATAGGTTTGGCTAAGCAACACACTGCATATACCATGCACATCTATGTCTACCATGCAGGAAATAACAGATAAAACACCACAACTCACTAGGTGGAACTCACACAACTCACAACTCATATGGAACTGGATATGAGCATTGCAAAAATGCAACGCATCAGTTTTTCGGCGTCGAAGACGAACAACTGCCAGACCACGTGTAGAATTCGCTCGGTGCCATCACCGGGAACAAACGTTGGCTGGCATGTTAGCGTTGGTTAGCTGTAAAGACCACTCACAGAAAAGCAACCGCTGCGCTGCCGGTTTCCTTTTGGATCTGGCTGAGAGGAGGGTAACCCACTGGAATAACACGACTGGCCATGTGGGGGTCGCGCTACTAACCTTGCCGCCGTACTGCAGCTTTGGTGGTGGCAACACTCGGCCTTGCACCTCCGCCATTTCACTACTGACTATAATCCCAAAGTCTTGCACGTAGGTGTCGACATTGAAGTCAGCTTTGCACACCTATGAGAAGAACCGTGCGCAAGATAGGACAACGTTATATGGCAGCAGAACGAGGGCAGCACAATGGCAGTACTGTGCTCTGGCACCAAGAAGGAAAAGCTGGAGCCCAACCCGCAACTTGGACGGCCGTACAATGGCAGTACTGTGCTCTGGCGTGGATCGAGATGAGCTACTGCATTGGACATGCAGTGCTATACAGCACTAGACACAGGGATAACAAACAGAGAGCAATGAAAGACAGAAGCAGACAATGAATGTGTTAGCACAAATTCGCAGGAGAGAAGTGAGACGAAATAAAAATGAAGTTGTTATTGCTATTGCTGCTGCTGCTGCTGTTGAACAGACTTCAGCTACTAAAACTGGTTGCTATGCAGAGATAACATCATGATAGAAGATAGCTTCAGACTGATACACACACACACACACACACACACACACACAGGTAAACACAAATACACAACTAAAACAAAACATGGATATGTCACACAGGGGCGTGTTCTAGCAAGAGAGCTGCAACCGGCAGGGTGCACCCTAGCGTCTTGCTTTGTCTACAGTACCTACTGAGAAAGCTTGAAATCGTCCAAAGCCCCTCTCTACTCACCCGCCCACCATACTGAATTTTTGGTGGTGGAAGTACACGCCCTTTGACTTCCGTCATCGTACTATTGATACTAATGCCAAACTCTTGCATGTATGGGTCCTCATTGAAATTAACTTTGTGAACCTACAAAATAAGTATACATACGGAGTGAAGAGAATTCTAAATTAATTAGCGATTATTATTATGGAATTTGGCAGATTGGTAGGCAAGGCAATAGCTCAGTAGTCCATGACTGCACAGGTACTATGACCTATAGGGTATAAGAGACAATATGGTACAGATATTGGGCTTAGATTTTGAGGAAAATGAAACAAATAATGCAGATGCAGTACCAATTCAATACATGCACTATACTGCCAAGGTAAATCATTGAGGAATGAAACTTTGACATATACATCACAGAATTTTTTTTAAACCCAGGACACAGTACTGCCATCCAGTCTGAGTATGTACACACTAATTACTTCATATCGAAACTATACCAACTGTGCATGGCTGTAACACTAAGAATGTGCGCCGTAACTGTCATGTAAACGTAAAGTACATCAGAATTACTACTTACCCTGTTTGAATTTATAATAAATTTAAACAATTATATATTAACAATAACGTAAGACTAAAATTATGCACATGTAGATACACACAATGGCAAATCGATGTCAGCAAGTCACAAAAGATAATAACCTGCTTTACGATATTTTTACAACGATTATTTGTACGAGCAATCAATTGCTCAGGCATCGGAAAACTGCAGACTATGACACATTTCGTACCAAATTGTTTATTTCTTTCTCACGATCAGGAGCCGAGCGCGCTGTTGCCTTGATCATAGTTGATGTTTGCATGTCGGTCAGCTTCTTAATGCAGCGCTGGCCGCCAACGATGTTACACACCTGAAAGGTCATGAATCCGCGAGCACTGGTTAGAAATCTTCACGCAGAAGAAAAGAACGCTTAATCAACGAGTCATTGTTATATACAACCTGTGCAGTAGCGACTAACAACTGTACGATAAAATAATGTCAGACTCGCGACTTTAAGCATGATTAATGCAGAAACAATACACATGATAGCTCGATAGCAGGAGCAAATTCCATAGAGCAAGATCCATGCCACAGGGCTGCATCGTGACAATAAGCTATCGTACAGATTGGTGCAATCCACTGCACAGTATTGTCGCAGAGCCTGGTGCAGATATTGCAGTCTGCTATGCAGGCTATATTGCACAAAGCAGGCATTGCAAATTTGCTAGCAATGGCTTATTTTATCCCTAGTCGAAAGTACGATTTTTAAATGCGTAAGGGCTTCTCTTTTGCCTCTAATAATAGAATTATAGCAGATTTACCTCTAGTGGGAGATATGTGTGCCTGTGTTCTTGGCCCACCTGCAGGCAGGGCAAGTGTGGGTAAAGCAGGCGCTTTCTGTGCTTGTCCAAGAAGTATTTAGCCACAGTGCACTCCACTGTCTGTCCAGATTCCAGCTGCAGTGGGAACCTGTGCACCAAGAAAAACTAGTTGGAACATACTGCTCTGACTGAATGACTACATCAGCCGAGTGCTATCAAACTTTTCAAAATTCACACTGACATCAGGACAGGGACCAGAGTTCTCTAAAAGATTCTGCATGTAGGGGAGTTGATTTGTAGATGGATAGAGATGTGTTATATTACTAAGATAACTGCTGATGGTACTTACGTCTGCGTTTGAGCAGGCCTTCTTGTCACATTGCACACCCTGTACTTCCTTTTCATCTGTCCACAGTGAGTGATTTCGATCTTGAGGCCTATAAAAATGCAACAATGATCAGACAATACTCTAGCCATCCAGGCAACTGATCATCGGTTATGCTTAAAGGAATAATAACTCCATTGATTATGCAATGTTGACGAAAGCTAGAGTAACTGGCACCTTGTGTAGTTAATAAGTACATTACCTTATAGCCAAACGCGTATTAGTTTGTCCAATATCACTGCTGCTTACATTACAAACTAGACTTGAAATCGGTTGTTGATATTTATCAACGTATCATTTACGTGCCGTAAATGTTATCCATTTGTGTGGCCCGTATGTTTTGGACGCCAGATGAAACGGAGGTGTCAGCGGTGTAACCACGGCCACGGACTAAACATGGAAATAGAGTAAAACACACGTACTAATCACGGACGCATGTGGACAGCCCTGACAAAAAGTTCCTTATCACGAGCGTCCATGTTTACGAAATCACTGATGAATGATAGCATTGCGTACGACCGAGCATGCGTGCGAAAATGTCCAGTGCACTATAAATCTGTATCACACCCGCTTCGCCGGCAGCGGTTTGAAACTGTAAACAACTGATTTTTGGACTGCGGATTTCAATTAGACATTTCTTACTAACCAGCAGTGATATTGGACAATCGATTAATCAATCAATTAATACACGTTTTGCTATAAGGTAATGTACTTATTAACTACACAAGGTGCCAGTTACTCTAGTATTCGTCAACATTGCATAATCAATGGACCTATTATTCCTTTAAGTAATTGATCGAATAATTACATGCATTGTAAGCAGGTATGCATTGTTTTTTGCCGTCTATGATTCTAAATGGCCCAAAAATTGAGTGTACTGTAAAACGTTTTTAACAGATTTGCACAATTTATAGAATCAATATTTTCTTTCCAAGAAGCTAGGAACACATTCTTTGTGGAATTTCTGACACTTACATTTTTAAATATGAAATTTACAGGTGACCAAACAAACTTGATTATAAATATAATCAATATCATGATAGTCAATGTCATCCTGGTCTTGCAACAACTATGTATAATTTTTCACCGACAATGCCTGGGGATCATTAAAACTCCTTAAAACTTACCCTTGATCTCTTTGGTGAATTTGACCCGTTGTGAGTCGGTAAGGGGTCTCTTTTGCTCACTGATGTCCTTGATATCTAGCACTTCACACATAAACTCTATCACAGGTTGCGCCTTATAAAAGGCCGTGGCAGACACTGCAATCCAAGAAATGCCCGTTTTAATTCAAATACCAAACTCACAGATGAACATAATCGCCTAATTACCTATGATATGGTTTTAATTCTTTCACACAAAAATCTCGTCAACACCAGAACATAACATACACAGTGGAAATGTTACTTCACCGGTCTTACAATCAATTATTACGTCACACAAAATTAGAATGCCTCTCACCATCAATATTCAGCATCATCTTCCACTGCGAAGGGCGGACACTTTGATGAAATCCAAACCACACCTCTCGACCACCACCAAGGGGGTGGTAATAACCCTCGGGTTGGGAGAAAAAGGATCGACCCACTGGGGTGTACCTGCCAATCGCAAAAAACGTTATTATCATGTCCTGCACAGTGCAGACTTAGAG
Organism: Priapulus caudatus; assembly: GCF_000485595.1. Taxonomy (NCBI): domain Eukaryota; kingdom Metazoa; phylum Priapulida; class Priapulimorpha; order Priapulimorphida; family Priapulidae; genus Priapulus; species Priapulus caudatus. Next base: position 87,822 of record NW_014577320.1, on the reverse strand, counting down.
CAAGGACAGAAATCAGTAGGAGACAGCATGGCAGACCATTTAATTTTTGATGAACACTGTTTTTATACATGATGCAGTGCTTTGATATATATGTATTGTGCCACATTACTTTTTAAACATATATTGAGAACATATTTCAAACGGGAATTTGATCAAAGGAAACTAACCATTTATATACACAGCCCATAGGGAAAAGTTCATCCACACATAATTGCAAGCAACTCACTTGGCAATCAGCTAACTAGGACAGTGGCTCTGACAAAATAGTTGACTCGAACCATGTTCTCAATTGGCAGTAATATCCCGGATGCCTAAATAAATATTTCCCTACCACACTCCTACCTTGCTGCCCACCATATATACCCCTCACTTACGTCATACTAGGTAGATGCCTCATGACGACGTCCAGAGCTTGAATGGCATCATAGGGAATAGTTCGTGTGCGACCCTCCAGAGCTTCCTCTAAGGCATACAGGCTAACCTGTACCACCCACTTGAGAGATGTTTTGAAGACTCTGTCCTTCCCCTCACCTGGTAATGTCACCTCGAGTTCAATCTGCAAATTGATATACATGCATGAAAAAATATATAACTAGAAAGGACAGTTGTCGCCAACTACATGTATCCCCGTGTTCTCCCCAAGATGTGTAAGTATACAAAGTTGGATCGCGCTAGGTCAATTAGGGGCCGAGTTAGAGAGCGGAAGAAAAATATGATGAAGGTCAAGGTCAAGGTCAAGGTCAAATAAAGGTTGCAGTGTCCTAGTTTTGGTACGCGGCACACCTTCTCCCCAAGATGTGGAAGTATACCAAGTTTAGTAATGCGCTAGGTCAATTAGGGGCACGAGTTATAGAGCGGAAGGAAAATATGATCAAGGTCAAGGTCAAATAAAAGCCGCAGTGACCTTGTTTTGGTACGCGACACACATTCTCTATAAGATGTGTAAGTATCTGAGTTTGGTAGCGCTAGGTCAATTAGGGGCCCTGAGTTATAGAGCGGAAGGAAAATATGATCAAGGTCAAAGTAAAGGTCAAATAAAGATCGTAGTGACCTGGTTTTGGCACGCGACACACCTTCTCCCCAAGATGTGTAAGTATACCAAGTTTGATAGCGCTAGGTCAATTAGGGGCCGAGTTAGAGAGCGGAAGGGAAATTCTCTGCGGCGGACCGAGCGGCGGCGGCGGCGGCTGGGGAGACATGAAACCATAGTATGACTGCCGACTTCGTCGCGGGGGATACAATAAATAACAGATATTCCCAGAGTAATCAATTTAAAGCTGATTTCCTCCAAAATCCTTCAATGTATCGAACGTATTGTATAGTACAAGTAGTAGTATATCTGTACTTCTCACCTTGTCTCTGCCAATTGGCAGTGGGTCGCGTGTGTACATGTTCTTCCTTCCGTCAAATACTGGCTTCTGACCAATGAATATCTTCTTTGTGTCGACTTGAACCATCGTTTCGATGATTTCCCTGTGTAAGAAATAAATAGTTACCATGTATTCAACTGTCTGGCTGGCCGCAACTTGAGAATGTGTAAAGATACAATCCACCATCAAATGTCCTTTTTAAATGCAATTAATTTTACACTTTTAAAATTCAAATCAAGTTAGTACTACAACAATTACATTTGCAACATATGATACTTGACTTCCTACCAAACAATTTGTTTCCATAAACTGAATTAACTAGTAAATAAAACATATACGAAGGTGCAAGTATGTACACATGCATGAAACCTTGCATACATTTTACTGCAAGTCCGACAGCGTCACAGTCTATTTGTTTTTAATAAATGTACCCCTAAAGGGCACATACATGAGGGAGCTTGACAGTATACTGCTAGTTCAGGTTGTACAGCAGGATACATCTATGTGCTACTATAAGTGGATGAACAAGCATAATAGAAGATAGTTTAGAATATAACTACTGTGAAAATAGTTTCAATAATACATGCAAGAACTACATTTTAGCATGTAGTCCAATGTTTTGAAAGTAAAACATTACGAGTGCCATACTAGTGTCAACAACAATAGCATACACACGTCATGCTACACATCATATACAATATTTACAACTTACATCATTAATTAAATATATCAATATAATAATATAACATATTATTATATAATTTACAATACTTGCAGCTAAACTACAGTCTTGTTTTATTATCATTAGCAAGAACTACTTGCACGACGAGACTAAATAAAATGTCTTGCTCACTCACCTGTTCACTCGTCTAGGGCATTTGTCCGGCACTATGCTAACGTCATAATGGTGTATATGGCCGCGGGGCATGCGGATCTGGAAATGGTTCGCCCTCAGCAGGATAGGGCGTCCCTCTGTGCCGTGGTTGGGCCGTGGAGGACATGTGAACTCTGGCGGCTGTGGCGGTGAAGGCAACACAGGGGCCAGAGCCTGTGGGGGCATAGGTGGGCGCGCACCCGTGGGTCCCTGGGCTACTGGAGGTCCAGGTGGGCCTCCAGGAGGGCCGGGCGGACCCGGCGGACCTGAAAAACAGAGCAACTTTAGAACTGACAAAGAACCATGCGCACGCACGCTGTCGAGTCTCCACAACCTACACATGTGCATCCTGTCTGCCACCTTCTTGGTGGTGTGAAAGATACAGCACACTCTCATTGCGCATGCCATTCCCATCACACCACGAGACACACTATAGACGAGCCTCATCTACCCATCCGCAAGTCAGCAATATTTTGACTGGGCGGCACCATGTGAGATAATCATTTAATAGCAATGCAAAAGACACTGCAGCTCAGTCCACTTTGCCAAACCCAATAACCTGTTGGATTGGCGTCACTGCTTAGCACAGCAGAAAATACTTGCACAGGTTTTGGTAGCATTGATGAATTTTACCATAGTAAAAACAATTAAATGCTACCATTCCCTACACAGGTATTTCCAGTGCAGTGGACCGCAGCTGAAGTGACCCTTACACTATAACAGAATTATCTCACATTGTGGCACAAAATCAAATTATGTGCCGACTTACATTTTTCACCGTTAGTTGTCATGAACGTTATCACGTCACGATCAAAATCAAATGCCCGGATGATCGGTTTCACAAGGTCATAGTCAAATGCACGTGTTGCTGGCAGCACTGGAAAACAAATGGTACATACTACTGAAACCTGGATAACACAGGCAATGTACACATTGGCATCAGTATCAACTGTAAGAACTGTTTGTTACAACTTACAGATCACAAATTTCCATGCAAATCAAGTGAACAGCTATGAGGTGTGGTCAATCAGAATACCAGAACGTTGCACCTCGCACCTCGCTAAAACATTGGCAGCTCACTTCTAATATTGCGATGATGGCTACCTTCTAAAGTTATCAATCGTCAATAATTAATATTACATCACAACACACACACACACACACACACACATAAATACCCTTCCACCACTTGTAGCAGACCAGAAATTGCAGGATACACAGAAGTACAAACACACGTGTATCTAGTACTCGAGTGAGCCCCAGGATTGGCGCAGTGTGGTAAACATGTACATTGTTTGTGTAATAAAACTAATAATAAAAGAAAACTGTCTAGCACTTTCAATTATGCTTTAAAGTTGTGTACTGCACGCGATCACTTGGTAAATAAAAACCTATTTACATATACGACTTTGAGTGAAGTCTAAATTCATATACATTCACTCTCATGCAAAATTTCCAATGTGTATAAATGTGTTAAACTTTCACGTATAAGATAATATGCATATAAACGCACACTAAACATAGAGAAAACGAGGTACTATCTATAGAACATACATTATGATCACTAAGACACACATAGGTATACTAAAACTGTTTCAGTATATATGCCAATGCACCATACAAGATGATCATGATGTACTATGACAGTTGATGTATGCATGAACTGAAATGTTGGGGTGCTTGTGGGTGGCAATAACATCACTTGCTGAACAAAGATGGAGAAACATCCAAATCTGAATAAATAATGACTAACTCTACAGCATGCTGTTTACATTCTGTATATATGTATTTTCTATGGTTTTTTGTAACTTCTAGGTTGCTACACATGTACACATTCAAAGCACAAGATACATGGCTGCCATTCTTTAACATTAATTTATTCGGAGATATCATCTGAGAGACAATTTTTTTAAATAAGTGCAATACAATACTGATATTAGTAGTGATAAATAAACTGCCAAAAAGGTCAAGTCTGTCTGTTATAATATTAATTTCTACATTAAAAGCCAATGACAATGGTGTGAATGAGGTATGATCATTCTACAGCATTCTGAAAAAATCCACAGGCTAAATAACGAATTAATGTGTAATGTCCAGGACATACTGGGAGTATAATTATGAGAGAATTTAGACTATGACATAAAACTTCAATCACTTGCTGCGTGTGTATGCGTGTGTATACGACCAGCAATAGTTGACCTACTACGATTTCACAAAGTATGCAGCCATATACCTTCACAAACCAGGCGCGAGCAAACTCAGCAATTCGTTTCCCACTGAATAAAATATCCTGTTTGAAACCATGTGGTAAAATACCACCTCATTTAATACCATTAATGTGAACTGAAAATACAGCAACGCGCACCTTTTCTAGACAAAACCTTGCTAGTTTTGTTGCAACTTGCAGGCAAACCTCCTACAGGCTTCTCCCCATGTTTTTGCACTCTGCTAACTACGTGGCCAGTCTTCACCTTTGTTGTGACACAGTACACATGCGTGGCAAGAAATTAATCTTTTTAAGCTGTCTGTGACACTGCAAGTTCACAGCAGCATGACTGTACATAGTGTGGGTGAGACCTTCTCAAAATCGTTTTGCATTGCCTATGCGATGATTGTTATTTTAAAAAAATAACACTAATCTGCAGAACAAGGGGTACTACACATTTACACGGTTTCACACATTTGATGAAAACATCTGGTTTTAACTCTTTCCAGTGTCATACGTTACGGCTACTTTTCTGCTCCTTTTTCTGGAAGGCATAATAAGTTTCCAATTAAAGTACACTTCTCATTGTATTTTTAGACCAATATACTGGAGTGGAATCTAGAATCTGCCCTTTGGCTTTTTTTAATTCATATATTTCATTATAGTTGTCATTTCTATAACCAATTTCAAGGTGTCAGTGCAACCCAAATAGCATGCCATACACGAGTGCCACCATTCTTGAGTTATACCACTGTTGCCACCATTAGAGAAGTGGGGAAGAGAAACCCGCATACCTCTGAATATTGACCAGGGGCCCGTTGCCAGAAACTTCGTAAAGTTACGATTAATTTTAAGTCTAATGTTAATGTTAAGGTTAATTTTAATAGCGTTGCCAGAAACCACTTAAACTAAACTTACTTAAGTGAAAACTTACGATAACAGGAACTTCATCACAAGGCTGCTGATTGGATGGGAATCGATCACAAAATTCAAATTCATACACATTTATTGTACATCACAGTAATTTATGCATATTATGATGGCTAAACACATATAAATAATATTTGATGAAATATTACGTGGTCATGAATTAATTCTGCACAACAAGACAAATTCTCACACTGTACGAGAATCGTGGCAAGCGTTGCAAACCTTTGAAACAAGAGAACAAATGCCATACGTCATTTATAAATGTATTGTTTTGTTTTATTAGCGGTAGATAATTAATGATTTTGACGTGTTTTTCAAGAAAAACAAACATTTTATTCATTATTATAAAATATAATATCACTATAATTGTAATTCGTAGTGTAAATGTGTTATTTTCAACTTAATATTAAAGTTAAGGGAGGGTCTAGGATCTCTTAAGTTAAGAGAAAAGTTACGAGAATTTTTAATTCTCTTAACTTTACGAAGTTTCTGGCAACGCTTTAAGAGAAAAACTTAAGTTTAAGGTTAATGTTAAGACTAATTTTTTTCTGGCAACGGGCCCCAGGTACATGCAAAAACAACATATTTTGTACTTATTGCCCGATTGCCAGTGCTAGTCTTGGTCCAGAATACAGGATAGGTGGGGAAAACGATAACTCACAAGAAAAGGGGAAGAAGTGGGGGGGTGGCCGATTGTGCATGAATAAGAGTTAGTTAATTAGACAAAAAGCAAGGGAGTGTAGAGAATAGAAAGGCATCCATACAGACACAACCAGGGTGAGACCGACAAACTAACAGGTAGGGGAAAGAAAGAGAGAGAACGAGCGAGAGAGCGAGAAAGAGAGAGAGCGAGAGAGCGAGAGAGCGAGAGAGAGAGAGAGAGAGAGAGAGAGAGAGAGAGAGAGAGAGAGAGGGGGGGGGGGGGGATAGTTAGAGATGAAAAGAAAGAAACACAGTGATAGATACAGATATAAAATACAGTTAAAGACACAGACAGAGCTAGAGGGTTGTTAGTAAACGTTGCTGACCTGTGGACGCAGCTTCGTCATTGAAGTGGAGATGAACTGCAGGTGGCAGCGTGCAGAAAAAACAAACAATGAGAGTAACTTTCATTGATCGGACATCACAATTAAACTAGCATGTTTTACATGTATAGAAATACCTAGATGCAGAGAATGGCTTGTAAACAATGCAATTTTTGTACATTATTGCTGTCAGATATATACTATACTATCAGAAGTAGATAATAGGGACCCTAGAGTTCCCTATTATCTACTTCTGATACTATGTTACCCTCATACTAGTTAAAACTTGTAAACTAAACACCAATTTGGTTTAAGAATCAATGATTGATTGCTTTATAACAACCAAATAGATTCAAAGCTTCTTCCCAAAATATCTGCTATAATCACTTACAAGTTACAACACTGTAGAATATTTAGAAACAAACTTTTTTTACTGGCATAACAATTGTTCAAGATAGCTGCATTTATCATGCCGCAAACACTTTGAGTCTACAAAATGTCAATGACCTAAATGTGAACAGCCCTTTCCAATGAACTGCACTGTACGTTAACAGCTGAATATAATGGGGTCACGCATTAGGTAGCCACACTGCACAGTCACTATGGCTTGTGTCGCACCTAACATTATAGGCAGGCATACAAAGTCCTTTGAAATTTATCAGAAACTAGCACGACCCTAGACGTTTGGAGTGTTTCAGGAACTTCGCCACTGCCTACCACCATAGACTTGCACAGGTGGATCTGCACTAATATGTGGTATTATTTTTGACGTATTACAGAAACTCTTGTTTACATAATCATGTCATTCACACCGATCCACCAGATTTTTCTGATAAAAAAGACATTACACATTTGTTTACGACTGTTTGCACTCCATCACCAAACCAAGATGATTCATCAGCTGATTTCAACCACAACATTAAATAGATTAATTATTTCTGCATGCAAAAAAACAATCACTTTATTTTTATCATCTTAAAAAGTCTAAATATAATAGCATTTGACATACTACTCAGGGTTCTTGTTAATAGCCGGTAACCGGTTATTTTTACCGCCTATCACGCAATTTGTTACCGGCTATCAATTTGAGAGAAACTCCCACTAAAGGCGGTAAAATATAAAAAAAATATTTGAAAAAACGAAGTTTATTTTAAATACTTCCAACCCAAGACTAACTCTGTGCACGGGCGGGTTTTTCTTTTTATAATAGATACTTAATAGCATATATTTTCCTATCTAAACTACCAAATTCTAGAACCCATACCCATCAAAATACGCTATTTGTGGGTCAAATCAGAAAAATTTTCACCCCGGACCCCCCTAGCAGGGCTTCGCGCCTTCGCCACTCGCCCTACCGTCCGTGCCGGAAAAACAGTTACCTGCTATTCATTGTCAAATTACCTGCTTTGTCAAAAGTTAACAAGAACCCTGCTACTATATAGGCTTCACCTAATGTCAATGCTTTTGAATCTGTATAATAGGAATGTGAATACTATAATGCACAACATTTTATGGACACAATTGACTGTTTAGTGTCTCTTTTTCTCACAGTGGCACGAACCATAGTAAGTTCAGCAACACTAACGAGCGCAGCAGAAGTTGCCGAAGTCACTCTATTCTCCTCCTATCGCCAGCCATTGAGAACACATTCCAATTTATTTACATTTTACTTGACCTTGGATCACTTCAGCTCAACGATAAAACTTTTCATCATAGAATATTGTTCTGTTTTACTATAGTGTTGGTACTGTCTACATATATGCAATAATTAGACTGCAGCATCTCTGTAAGTAGTCCCAATTTTTCTCAAAAAAACATGCACAATTAGCAACTAACAATATTAACAAATAACAACATTACTGATCAGCTATGTAGTCTTTTCATATTTCCCTGAATATATCTAATAGCTGGACAGTGCTTACTAATATTATTTAAAAAAATTCCTAATATAATTAGATAAATATTTACACCGGGGACCCGTGGAAACGGTACAAACAGTTACTGTGGTTAGGATAATTACATGTGCTTAATTTTATCGATACAAGTACACAGGTCACATTTACCTTGCAAGATCATGGCCGAAATACTATATCTTCATATTCAGCACTTTTGGCCACACAGGCACCCCCATTGGTCACGTCGCCAAATTACCATCCGATGTCTATTGCGGCAGCTGTTACTATTACAACCGGACTAAAATGACCAAGATGTGTGGCGCTCTGTGGTTACATACATGCATCAGTATCTGTGCTAATTGATGCACAAGACACATTAGAGAGATAGGCAGGTATTCACGTTTCATTCACCGCTCTTTCATTAGTAAAATTATAAAATAAACTTAGTAGCACAAGCACATAATGGATCACAAAGTGTATTCCTAATTGTAGTCCCAAATCCCTATTTCTCCACTTTCATATAATAATGATTTACACACTTTACCATAGTGGAATAAGAGAGATCAAGATTCACACATAAATAATAATTAAGTCAAAAATAGTAATCTATAACTTCTCAAGAACAACTCACCATCCTTTTCTCTTCTTAGTGCCAAACTGCCAAACGTAAGGGCATCTAAAAGTTGCCAATACTGGTTGTTGCAAGCCTGTTCCGAGACCATCCTCAGTAAGGAATCATTGAAAATTCACAAACTATCATTGGGAATCTCATCCAACTAAGGTGCACACCGAACTATAACCTTGCACCACGATATCAACTTTAGTTTGCACCTTGTATACGCACACTAGGCTTCTACTGCAACTCAGATGTGCAATGCCAGCAGGTTGCTTTGTTGTTGGGAGCAGCAGGTGACATTTAGAGTAGCAAGCTTACTGGAAAACACACAGCTGGGCAGTTTCACACACAGAGATTTGCAGAATGCAGGAAGGAAGTTTCCTGTTTCCTGGATATTATATTTCAACAGGCCAATAGCAAAACAAAATTTGAATAGAAAGTAGCATGATCACGCACCCTCCGAGTTCACGTGTATGAAACCAGTGTGCCAAGAATGCATAAAATATCAAATAACTTTCTCAACGGGAGTCATTACGAAAAAGGACGTTACAACTTTCTGCAAAGAAATTCCTAATAAACCATAGTAGAAGCCCCAAAGATTCTGCCTGGGCAAGAAAATTTGCTGCTTGCCTTATTCCCTGGCAGTGGCAGCAAGTAGTTGCTGTCTGGTAAAAGTTCTAACCCTGCATAAGCTGAAAATACTAGTATTCCAATACGTGGTATATCTACGCAAGACAGGAAAAATGGAACAGCATGTGACAGGACTGCCTGAGCACACAAACACACAGCCCTGCTACGATCGAATGACTAATGCCTGCTGCTTCTACGTGACGTTATATATATATATACGCTTTTCGTACAACGTACATGTATACGCTTTTAGTCATCAGTGATATCATCCTTTTACCACTAAGTGCATACCACGCGCCGGTCAGCAGCGACTGGGTGAGATATATGATATTCTACATATCGCAACAAGTCCAGCTACCTATGCAGCACCACATGAAATTTGGTTTCTTGTTTACCGCGCGCTACCGCGGCAATTGCTAGCGACCGCACGCTTTATCGCATCATAAAAGAATACAGATTTCAGAACGACCAAGTGCTGCTCCAGGGGGTTTTACACGGCTCCCTTCATGGTTTCCCCTCTCAGTCATGGCAAGTAATAGAATGGACACCTGCCGCATGGGTATGCCGGATGCGAAGCAACTTGTGAGGATTGGTTTGGTGAATTATTAATATTAAATAATTTATAGGTGGAATATCACGTGCGACGAGTTTCATTGATCGTGAAAATGCCACTGAACTAGCCTAATCTTTCGCAATAATAGTCTTGTCAAGATACGTCTTCACGGACCCACCGACCGACCATATCCTTTATTTGGATGCAACCACAAACACGCAAATAATTTCGTTTGGCCTGAGAAGGCACAGACAGCTCGCCTTGCTCTGTACTGCAACAGGAGCGGGAATCAATAAACACGGTTTGTACACAGGACTACTGCCAAGCGAGCACGGATATATACGTGCATGCGCACAAACTTCATCATCAGGAAATTGCACTGCATCGTTCGCTGAATTAATATACAAATCAGTTCTGTGCGATTACTCATTTAAGATAATGTACTCTCTTTTTGGGGCGGGGTATTACCTGGTGAGTATATTACATATTATAGAGCTCTGCTTCAAATTTCGAAACTCTACACAACAGAACACAACACACACACGCACGCACGCACGCACGCACGCACACACACACACACACACACACACTCAAAGAGAGGGGAGAGATCATAACCCAATATTGCATTCGGGCATTTCAACGAAATCAGATGCATCGTTATTGTTGACACAGGGTGCATCAGAAATCTGGTCAGAGTTATTTGTTTCAAAGTAACCTGAACAGACCAAAACCATGACTAGTGAAAGTATTGGGGGAAACTAGCTTACCATGTTTAGAGAAAGATGTAATGAATGTTGTTGGTTCTTCCAAGTCCATAAGCATGTTTTAAACAGTCTCGCACTACTTTTAAAATTACTAAACAGTAAACACTGTATCACAGTTAGGAGCTTTTAAAAGACTGCAGGAGCAAGCCACCTGAACAGAAGCTGACAAGTACGAGAGAGATGGTATATATGGCTCTGCCTTTGTAATTAATACAAGTTTCCTGCTGGGAGCCCTATGTTTTTACAGTAATCACAGCTGCAACTCCTGCCCATTATCCCCAGGTGTTTCAAAACAATCACCGTTTACACACATTACTTGCTTTACCAAGCCCGTACAACGATGCAAGCACAACCTAGAGACACATTCATTTTGTGTCAATAAACATATATAGCACTAACTAACCAGCATGTGTACATGCAAAAGCTTACACATTTAACTTTTAAGCACACGTATACATGTAACAAAAAATATACACTAGCCCTCAATTTGCTATATTTAGGCAACAAGAGACAACTTCCTCGGATAGGTCCTTAAATTGGTTCCAGTAATTCACCAATGTATACACATAATACATTAATTTCCCCTAAAAAAACTTCATACATGAAAATTGTCAGATACTGTAAAAATGCAATAGCTTATAAAATTGGTAACAATTATATATCCAAACGATATATCCCAATGTATCATTCTGTACAGAACTTGTGCAACTAGCCTGGCTAAATAGCAGGCTTTGCCATTTGATGACAATCTGGCGAGCTCAGCTGGAAATCGCTCTCCGGACACTCCAGGGTGCGAAATTAACGGGAGTCCGGAGTCAAATACTCCCTGATTTGACATATATGCAGGAGTCCGTGTGACTCCCTGAAAATTCTGCTATATATATACCGTAACCAACTAGTTTGTTCCAGAGCACGACCTCACGGAATTACCGTATTTTTCCAGCAAATGTTCAAAGACAATTTGGCAGATGTGCAACTGCATGAATCTTCAAAATAAGCACATGCGTTATTACCTCCGACAGGGGCGTGGCGGAGGTTATGTTTTCACCGGTGAATGTTTGAGTGTTGGTTTGTGTGTTTGTGAACATGCACGTTTCAGTTCACTCCTGCTAGGTGCGCTGGCTGTAGACTTACAAACACGCAAACACAGGCTAAGGGGCAACCACAGTCCTCCCCCACCTGCACGCTCGCACTAATCCGGATCCAATTAATTATTTAATTAATTAATTAATTAATTTTTCTACTTAATTAATTAATTAATTAATAACAAATTCCACATAGAGAATTCAGCTGCCTTGGCGGAGGTCTGTGCTCTCCGAGTGCTCTAGTTGTTAATATCTTTAGTTTTGAACTTCAGACTGCGGACTCCCTATTTTGCTGAGGACTCCCTCTTTTTGAAAGTTAATTTCTACCCCTGCACTCGATGCGGTGGACGGATCGGAACCCGCCTTACATACAAATTCACCGTCAAAATAGACAGCTGGAAATCTAAGGGGCAATACGTACTTTGAGGTAATGTCTAATGAGTTTCATGTAATAAATCATAGGTAAACAAAGGCATGCAATGTTTCAATATCATGTTTCGATCGAGCCATACTCCCTTCTCACCAAGATACTCTTGGTCATGTCATGTAAACAAAAAGACGAGGTTAAACTTAACCTTTGATTACATCACTTTAGAGTTAACCTGAACTTGAACTTGTCTTTAAAAAATATTACCCACGGTACAAATACAATTACCAATAATCCTCACTATGAAGTCTGTGAATTACCTAATAAAAAATTCTTTATGTTAGCTAGTTATTATAAACTGACCACATGTTTTCAATATTCATACCAAACTCTTTATTTTACACTTTTTGGTCCCATATGGAGCAACCATTGACAACAGGCACATAATAGCCCATAATGTACACCCGTTTCCAGGTGCAAGTGTAATTTACAAGGAGCAGTGTCAGTTGATAATTTTATGCCCCATTGCCTAAAGTCCTGGAGGCATTCATAACAACCATGATGGGAAGCCAAGCGCAGGCACAGACCTCAGACAGAGGAGAATATTGACCTACCCACTGTGGGCATATATCACTTACCATTATCCCACAACTACTAGTGTCTCCCAGAGCATCATGGGTAATGTCAAAACTCAAGTCATATAAACAAAGCGCAGTACTGCCAGTACGCAGTAGATATAGAGTTGTAGTTATGAGTACGTAGTAATCAATGTTTCTCAGCAATAACATAACAATCTCAAGCATCATTCAACATTTAAAACGGAATAACCATTAAAGTAGCAGCTAACTCTTGCACGTGAAGGTTTTAACTGCATAGATTCACATAAAATTCATCCCGTTATCATACATCTCTATAACGATGGAGAGATGGGGGGAGGGTTCTGGGGGCCCCCAGCATAATTTTACAAATTTGAATGTCTTAAGACTGCATTTAAGGCACCCGAGCATTTTTACAACGGCGGTGCGCCACTTATGTATAGGAAACCCTGTAATGTTAATGCTGAGATAGCACTTACAATTAATGTTAATGTTACGAGAATAGTTGACAGAAACGCAACGCAGCTATGAGAAAACTTACAATAACAGGAACTTCATAATTTGATGTCACAAGCCTGCTGATTGGATGAGGATCGATCACAAAATACAAATTCATGTACGTATTTATTGTACATCATAGTAATTTATGCATATATATTATCAAGAGTAGATCATAACACAATCTTGAGTTACACACCCGATTCTCGCATTTTTAACCGATTTTTCTTATCAAAATTTGCCACCAATAAAGAAGCAAGTGTATACATGTACGTACGTACGTTCATCAGCTTATTATGACCACTAATCACTCACCTTCGTGGTACTGATATTCGTTTACATATATTTGCTAGCGTATTGCTGTAAATCGTAATCTTGCACGAGCTGAATTCGCACAATTTACCGCTATTGTGTAGAGGTGTTAAACCAAAATTTGAAGCTATAGTGGCGCCAATATTTAGCAACGGACCGTTTCCAAATCATTTGTGCCCCGATAGGGGTTTAATGTACTTGATTACCTGCGCGTGCGTTATGTGATACTTACTGCAAACTACTACAAAGAATATTGTCATTATTGTATTATTACTTATGTAAGATAGTATGTCAGTTTCTTGTGTTGCGATCACAATAACTGAGCACGTCTCGCAGTTCCTCACTAGATCAAAATTTGAAATTTAGATTGTCTCTCAACCCTATCGGGGCACGAATGATTTGGAAACAGTCCGTTGCTAAATATTGGCGCCACTATAGCTTCAAATTTTGGCTTAACACCTCTACACAATAGCGGTAAATTGTGCAAATTCAGCTCGTGCAAGATTACGATTTACAGCAATACGCTAGCAAATACATGTAAACGAATATCAGTACCACGAAGGTGAGTGATTAGTGGTCATAATAAGCTGAGGAACGTATACAATTGCTTCTTTATTGGTGGCAAATTTTGATGAGAAAAATCGGTTAAAAATGCGGGAATCGGGTGTGTAACTCTTGTGTTATTATCTACTCTTGATATTATCAGGAGTGTATCAATAGGAGTGAGACAGATTGAAACCGGCAAAATTCAACATTTAGTAGCCTTAGTCTACCTATGATTTATTGTGTTTACCTCGATAAACTTGAGCTCAAGTCTTGCCTTAATCATTAAACTTTATCCGTGTCTAATCGTTGGTCTCACAAAAATGACAAATCGGGAGATATCGGTCCAAACGTACAATGTGGTTTTAGAAAGTTATACCGTGAAATCAACAACTGTGAACCGAAACATAAGGGCAATGCTTTTGAAAGCCCTCTATCGCTTAGCAATGCAAACATAGCAAAGAACTAGCGAGGTTTGCTAGGGATTTCAGAAAGTTAAACACGACTTGGTGTTATTGATACTATTTACATTAGAAATAAAAAATTTCACATGTTTAGTATTTTTATCCATTTTATTTGTTCTTAACAATATTGTTCATAACATGTAATTACTGTCATTCGACATGGCCTATAATAACAACAAGGTGTGTTTAACTTTCCGAAATCCCTAGCAAACCTCGCTAGTTCTTTGCTATGTTTGCATTGCTAAGCGATAGAGGGCTTTCAAAAGCATTGCCCTTATGTTTCGGTTCACAGTTGTTGATTTCACGGTATAACTTTCTAAAACCACATTGTACGTTTGGACCGATATCTCCCGATTTGTCATTTTTGTGAGACCAACGATTAGACACGGATAAACTTTAATGATTAAGGCAAGACTTGAGCTCAAGTTTATCGAGGTAAACACAATAAATCATAGGTAGACTAAGGCTACTAAATGTTGAATTTTGCCGGTTTCACTCTGTCTCACTCCTATTGATACACTCCTGATATTATGATGGTCAACTACATAAATTATATTTGATAAAAACGACACGGTCATAATTTTATTCTACACTGCAAGACATGAGTAACACAAGACGCGAGAGCCATGACTCATCAAAATATTCAAAACAAGCAACAAATGCCATTTGTAAATATTTGTTTTGGTTTACGATTGGTAGATAAATAATATCATTATAATTGTAATTCTTAGTGTATATATGTGTATCAACTATGCCAAACTAACTCTGTTTCTGACAATGGGCCCCAGACTTTCACACCTGTGAATTTTATTGACTTATATTATAGTGTAATATTAAACCTGGGTATGCAGGGCACAAAATTCAGATTTTTTTTGCACCAGCCCAAAAGGGTGGTAACTGTAATATTTACCAGCCCTCACAAATTTGTTTGTAAAATCAATGTCATGTTTCACGCTTGTATTCTCGATTTCAAATTTGTAAAATGTTGATAAGTTATGGCGTGATATCCTTCAGGTAAAACATTAATGTAGGCTATTTGCTATATATATATAATGTATGCTATAAATAATGAAAGTGTCAATGATACTGTAGCTCACCACAAAAAAAGGACACAAATGAGTGAGTAAGAAGAAGTCAGTTTTAATTGAGCAACCATCGACGTACATTATAGAAACGATTGCCATCTGTATATCGCAATAATAATTTATAAACCAAAATGAATCACAATTTGTGACCGTAGATGGCGCTATAGCCGCTTTGTAGCGATGGCGTTTGAAATAAATAGGTTATGCTGCGTTCCGACATGTTTTGTAAATCTTTACTCTAATATAGACGTTTTATCGGCAGGGTGGATGAAATACCAATTTTGCATTAAAGATATTGTCAATGAAATCTTGTAAAACGAACCAGACGATTGTGACACCACAGACTGTTTGTGTCTATATAATATGCTATATAATTGCCAAACCCTACCTAATTTGCATAATTTTTTTTTAAATATCAAAACCCCTTAATAATAAACCCGATAGCCCTTATTCATTCACGATACGGCAAAATGAGCATATCCGTTGAAACTGAACTGTACTAATTTGGAATTCCCTTTTTTGCCAAAAAATTGTCATGGCTTCGAAAGTACGCTCGACTGGCGTGCTCAAAATAGGAGCGTTTAATATGGGAGCATAGCAGTAACAACTATAGCCCAATTCAAACATGTGGCCAAACGGTTCTTGGCAGTTATCGTAGCCGAAGGAATGATTGACGGAAGGTACGGACGACGACCATGGCATAGCTCAGCTTGAGAGTCAAGGTGAGCTCAACTTTATGTAAGGTACTCTCTAAACAAGGTTGCAACCACCGGGTCTGAGGCCGGTGTTTTGCCAATGTTACCGCTCCAAATAATTTGCTTTGCATATGCCAGTGCTAATTTCGCGCCCTGATATGTAATATGACATTGAAGATGCAATTCTAGTACTACGAGTGTGAGCACTGGAGACGGTTTGTTGTTAGTACACCTGTACATGAATTTATTTCTAGTTGATAACTTTTAGCAAGCAAAGCTACAGGAAGTTAGATTGAGCATGTTCTCTAGTCCATGCAAATGTCATGTACCGGTATTTGCTTTTATTGTGGATTTGGGTTTACTAGATACAAAAGGATTTTGGAGGCTACCCAGCTTAGTATGGCACAGAGTAAATACTAATACTAATCATTATAATAGTACTATTGTTTAACATATAATTTATAAATTATAGGCTTATGCCTTATCATTACTCACACAAACTTACTGAAGGATAGGCATACAAATTACAATACAACAAAATAAACAGTTGCGTTTGAAGTTTTCACAAACTGGTAGAAAAAACAACAACAAACAAACGCAACTGACTGCATTGACAATGACTACACCAGCTGGTTTGTTTATATACACCCTGATCTCTGACCCTTAACATTTGACGCATGCGCACGTGAAGCTCCAAACTTGCTTAATACGGAATACACCGATTGACAGTTCTGCGCCTATGTTCTGCGGCACATCTCCGCGAGAACCCGGATATGCGAGTAAACTCCGCCATGTTGTTTATCTCGATGCGTTGTCTACCTTGCATACGCAGGTCGCTCACCTTTGTGTCGAAGAACAGTGCACGTAGCAGGGAATAGAGCACCGATAATGGATGACCTGAGTGACATGACACTTGATACATTTAAATTATGGTCAATTCATGCTCCAAAATTCTATTTTAAGCCAATACGATCCGTTTGAACAGCCCTTCACACTACACGTTTCACACGAGTAAAGAATTTTACTCGCAATTCTGGGACGGAAACTCCTCCCGACCTTTGACCTTAGGCTTAAGCGCATGCGCAGTGTTAAACTGTCAACGGGTGTATTTCCCAATTATATTTTGGGCTTGTACTAGCAATTCCAGGACAAATTTTAGACTCCATAACGTTTTGCATGCACACCAGTGAGTTCATGCGGATTACTGTTTCGTTTGGACCAATATATTTGTAAATATTTTTCGCATTTACGTCTCATATGCCTCCAAATTATGAAATTACCAAATACGGAAGCGAGTGACTTGACATCATAAGGTTTATGACAAAAAAAATCCATTTAAATAACAACGGTAAGAAAAAACTACATGTTGAATAATTAGAAATAACTAGGTAAACATAAATTTTACAAAACCCACCTCCTAAACCTGTCCCAGGCGGCTGAAACATCAGAAATTGTCGCTATCTTTCCATTTATGTCTTTGTCTTCTACAGGCAAATGGCGTGGACTGCAAAATAAAATTCACAGCCCGCCATCTAGCGGTGGTAATAAGCCACTTCGTAGTTACGCATTGAGCATGCGCGAGATTCTGGCGTGAACCTTTGCCAAAGGTCAATTGTACATAGACCGCTCGCTGTGTCTCCGTTGCGTGTGATAGCAAGTGGGACCGTACGTACTGAATTTGTCCAAGTTTGAAATAAAATCACATTTATCTAAGATTTGCCCAATATAGAATGTGTGTAAACTTCATTTATACATGTAGAACAAGCACATGTTATTTGTTCAATTTTGTTGTATGTTACTTAGTTGATCAATGGAAAAATACTTGGTTATAATTGATATCCTGTCTTTTAGGATACATGCATATGTTTATAAAGGACCCATGGAATGAATTTCAGTACTAATTATGCCAATAACGTAAAGATGCATGTGTGAACAACTTTCGAGTTTACCTAGTAGCTATTTTTACATATGATAATTAAGACATTCTAAAACTATTTTAAGTCCATCATTTATTGAAAGGTATCCTTACTATTTTTCATCCTCACCAAAGTTTCTGTAATTGTCATCATGGACATCTGACGTCTCAATCACCATTTTCTCATTGCATCATTCATACACATGCAGTTACATCTCATTCTCAATTATATACTTAATAAAGCAACGAACATTCAATAATTAAATAGCATTCATTAATAAACATAATATTGTTTGAATGCATACTATTTCAATTATTAGTATTTTGATTACAATATATGTCCATACTATGCCAGCTAAAGTACCATTTACACATGAAACAAGAGTCACGCATATATTTTTTATTATTAACTAGTAAATACCCGTGCTCCGCACGGAGTTGAATGTTTGGCCAGTCGACTGTGGCATATTGTAAACCGGTAAATATTTGCGGCTGGTTTTTTTGCGGTTCTGGTACAATTTCTTAAAAGATCTAAATTTTACCCTTTTTAAATTTGCGGACATGAAGACATCCCTTCAGTTTACTCCATAAAAACAGCAACATTTAAACTTAACAGCCAGCAAAAATGAAGACATCCCTTCAGTTTACTCCATAAAAACAGCAACATTTAAACAGCCAGCTAAAATGAAGACATCCCTTCAGTTTACTCCATAAAAACAGCAAAATTTAAACAGGGTTACAGTAGTAATTAATAGATTGATATTAGAAGTTGGGTCGGTTATGGGGGGAGGGGGGTTCTACAGGTAACAGGGATGATTGTTTCCTCTTTTAGAGGGGGGTGTGTGCTTATTTTTGGTGTGCATCAACTGGGCCGGCTAGGCTTCTGTGTTGCATCTCTTGTGTTATTAAGCTGGGATCCGCTGTGTAAGTCAGATGGTAGCAGGGATGTGTTCCGTTTTAAGGGAACACTCAAAATTGTTGAAGCTGAAAAGGCAATAATTTGCGTCTAAGGTCAACAGAAACTTTTTGAGTACATCCAATTTCATGTTTTGCTAACATTTTATTTGTAAGTCAGAAGTCTAGTTTGTTTTAATCTTTTAGGCAGGGGGAAGGGGGTCAAATGAGAGTTAAACAATAGACGGGAACCGTAGGGCCTACACAGTTTTTGGTGGCGCGTGCAGAACCTAAATGTTCGGACACAAAAAAGAAGTAGCCTAGGCTAGAGTACCTCCATAAATAACCTCCTCTTTATGAGGTACTCTACCTAAGGCCTAGATGAGGAGCTAATTATAAAGAACAATAAACGTGCATCCTTTGTCATCAACTTCCACATACGTATAAATCAGTCTACGTACCGTACATGTAGCATCTAAGTTTAGTCACGTACGTACATCTTCGGCTACAGTCTGAAGTCACTACGCACATTATTACAGTCACATACGCACATCTCAACCTACAGTCAAAT
The DNA here is from genome assembly GCF_000485595.1 of Priapulus caudatus. Lineage (NCBI taxonomy): Eukaryota > Metazoa > Priapulida > Priapulimorpha > Priapulimorphida > Priapulidae > Priapulus > Priapulus caudatus. The sequence continues at coordinate 67,934 of NW_014577320.1, read as the reverse complement.
ACGCACATCTGAATTCACAGTCACAGTCGCATATCTTAATCGCTACAGTCACATAAGCACATCTCAACCTACAGTAAATACGCACATCTGCAATATAACAGTAACATACGCAATCTCAATCTACAGTCAATACGCACATCTCATCTACAGTCACATGACGCAGCATCTCAATCTACAGTCACATACGCAATCTCAACTACAGTCACATACGCACATCTCAATGGTCAATCTACAGTCACATACGGCACATCTCAAACTACAGTCCATAACGCACATCTCAAACCTACAGTCAACATAGCGCCATCTCAATCTACCAGTCACATACGCACATCTCAATCTAACAGTCGCATACGCACGATCTCAACCTACAGTCACATACGGTCACATCTCAACGTACAGTCACATAAGCACATGCTCAACCCTACAGTACATACGACATCTAATCTACAGTAACATACAGCACTTCATCTACAGTCAATAGCGCACATTCAATTCTACAGTCACAACGGCAATCTCAATCTACAGTCACATACGCACATCTCAACCGTACGTCACATACGCACTCTTCAAACCTCAGTCCATACCACATCTCAATCTACAGTCACAATACGCGGCATCTCATGCTACTACAGTCCATGAATAGCGTGCATACTCAGTCTATAAGTGACGTACGTGCATCTTCAGACTAGTACAGTCAACGTACTACGTATATCACAGTTTAACAGTCTACAAATTACAGTTACATCTCAATGTAGCAGCACATGATACGTGCATATTCCAGCAGGCACTTGAAGCGTTTCAAATAAAATATAATCTAAAATAAATACGAAATCTATTTACTAGCGCAATTCTTAATGTTTTTATATACCTCTGCTTTGGAGCATTATTGCTATCATAATACGCATCTGGACATGCATTTTCAAATTGTGGCTTGTCTGTTGAGTTTTAGGTGTGTGTCATTACGTTGAAGGTTTTAATTTCCATAAATGGTCATGTTTAAATTGACATTGACTCCCGAAATATTCGCGAAAAGATCACCAAGCAGGATAATATTTTTAAATAATTTTTAATATCATTGTTGCATCAGACGGTCGTCGAAGGGTCCACGCCGTTGGCTAGGGCAAAATTCCCAAGATGTCGTTGAAACATGTTGCTTAGTAACGTGTTATGGCAAAATAAAAAGCTTAGTGAATAGGCTTATCGTCTCGCACGTTGAAAACCCCCCCGGTAAGAGGTAATGGGCGGATTCCTTAGGATTAGAATCCCTATATGTCCAGGTTGGGACACGGGCCACCCAGAAGCGTACCGGCTAATGCTGTGATCACTTTGGAATATAATCATAATAATAGTAATTAAATAAAAGATAAGCTGACCTCTTCACATTATGATGACTTCTTGGGGGAGTGTGGTGACGCCAGGGGAGTTCCTTGAAGTTCATTCTCAAAAACGATTCAATTATGGAGCCAAGGGCTCGACTACCACGGTCAACTCTCTGTCTTAATGCTCCCATTCTGCTAATCTCGCGCTATCTTACAGATGTTTTTTAGCTTGGTGAGTTTGTCTGCTTTCTTTACGATATTATAATCATCTGGTACGGCTACGTCAATCAGCACGCATCGATTTTTTTCTTGTGTGGAGGCACCATATCGGGGCGGTTTGGCAGGTGCTGTACGAACGAGCCTGTCTGCACTGCGCCATATCCGCACATCATGGTAGTATCTGCGATGTGGTACTGGCCTTGGAGTCCATGGCGCCAAATGTCAATGGGAACAGCGGAACACGCCCGCATTTAATCGAAGAGTGAGGGACACAATATTAAGATTTCCTCCAGGTTTTTGAAACATAGTGCTTCTGCATAATTAAGCCTCTATATGTAATATTATTATTTTGTGCTTGTAATGAAAAAAATAGAAAGTATAAAAATGACTCCGCGATGATAGTCTGACTCTACTGAATAAGGAACGCGACCGTATACTGCTGCTCGGTGGCGGTAGGTAAGGGATATTGAAAGTATTATGGCGAGTCTCGAGTTCGCAGAATGTGCACTCATAATCCAATCCTACGGCATATGCACTGACTTTAACGTAGACTTGTAATATGTAAGGCTAGTACGCGCGCGCGATCGGCTAGCTTCTCCAGTAGCTATGATATCTGTGGTAGATTATGTACATTCGTATATATAATATTATCAGGTAGTGAATAATAGAGATGATATATCTACTGATAGTAATAACTGCCTGATATTAGTATATAAGTATCGTCAGGAAGTGAATGATAGGTATAACTCTTAACGCACTATATTTAGTGTCGTACTGGACGCTAAAACGGTGCTCGGGCATGCAATATTTCCCGAGAAGATTAAATTTTGAAAAAATTAATGAATTTAAATTGAAAGAGGGGTGTAGGCCTAGCATAGATTTATATGAAATAACATTTCATCAGTAGAAACTAAGTTAGATAGGAAGGCAAAGACCTTGCATGTAAGGTCCGCTCTGCACATACATTAAGTACATAACCTGTTATTTACTCTTTTGCGCATGACGCAATCACTACCCTTCACCCAGAGGAGTTAATATTATGTGATAAAACAGCATTTAAAGTGTGGTGCATAGGGAGAGAGCGCAACCATCACTAATCAGGCATCAAAAAGATATATATAATAGTAACAACAAATCGCTATCGTAAGACCGTGTTTATGAATAAG
>NW_014577320.1:64052-65218 GCF_000485595.1 Priapulus caudatus | reverse complement strand
ATTTAAAATGTTTAGGGGGTATCTTAGCATAGATTACCCTAATAAACCTTTATCAGTAGACCTGTGTTTATAATTAGGAGAGATTGCCCTAGCATGTAGGGTACAAAATACCTACTTTATGCCCTCGCATCCTTCCCCTTGCCTCCACTGTCCCTCGCTCAGCCTCCTTCTTCTTCTACCGCACAAGCTATCTTCCCTGCCGCCTTTCCTCTGTCTCCCATCTCCTCTCCCCCTCAGCAAACAATATTATAAAGTTTGCCTCAGACGGCACTGCGCGCCTAACACGGTGCGCGCGCATGCGCAATATCTCCCGAGAGAAATCGTATTTTGCAAAGATTACGAATTTAAAATGAAGATGCGTTATCCTAGCATAGATTTATGTGATAACATTCCATCAGTAGACATCATTTAAGAAATAGGAGGAAGACCTTGCATGTAAGGTCCCTGCTGCGTATGCAGCCGACAGATATCCACATCCAAGTGTGGCCTTAAGGAGGCATACAACAGTAAGCCTCCGCAAATTGTTCACCGCTTCACTATTTCGTCTCTAGACACGGCCTTTTTGCCGAAATTCGGCACTAGAGTGCAATAATTAGCATTATGTACGCAAGTTAGATGCCTCGTGGACGTCTAGAAAGCATTAGAAGTAAAATTGGTCTTGTTGTGTATTTGTGACATTCCGTCAGGTGGCGTAGCCACAGCGACCGGTTGGTCATTTTTGTGTTTGAAATGTGTTCAGACAACTTTGCAGAAAGTCGCATCATAGAGCTGGCAAAAGTTTCGAGCCGAGCATAGAGCATGAATCTGTAGTTATTTAACATGAATAAAGTGTATGTTGTGTAAGCGAAGTAACAGTGTGAGTATTTTTAATTAATTTCTGTTCGGTGCTTATTCAGGCCTGCCGCCTATGGACGCCCTCTACTGTTGTTCAATATACGTAAATACATTTGTTATAATACGTAAACACAAAGAACTATTTTCGGTCGCGGAACGGTTATTGTCGGAGTGAGCTGACGCGGGCTGGAGGCCACCGGCGGGGGACGAGGTGGTCTAAAGCCACACTTGGATGTGGATATCTGTCGTCTGCGGTTGAAACGGTGCTCACGCATGCGCAATATCTCCCGAGAAAAGTAATATTTTGCAAACATAATAAATTTAAATTGAAG
>NW_014577320.1:60842-63951 GCF_000485595.1 Priapulus caudatus | reverse complement strand
TATAGTCACATACGCACATCTCAACCTACAGTCACATACGCACATCTCAATCTCAATCTACAGTCACATACGCACATCTCAACCTACAGTCACATACGCACATCTCAATCTCAATCTACAGTCACATACGCACATCTCAACCTACAGTACATTTTTAATATCATTGTTGCATCAGACCGGTCGTCAAGGGTCGCACGGCCGTTGCTAGGGCAAAATTTCCCAAGATGTCGTTGAAATGTTGCTTTAGTAACGTTGTTATGCAAAATAAAGCTTAGTGACATAGCTTATCGTCTCCGCCACGTTGGAAACCCCCCGGTAAGCGGTAAATGGGCACATTCCTTAGGATTGAATCCCTATATGTCCCAGGTTGGGACACGGCCAACCCAGAAGCTACCGGCTAATGCTGTGATCCACTTTGGAAATAATAATCATAATAATAGTAATAATAACCATAAGACTGACCTCTTTCCACACCATGATGACTTCTTGGGGAGTGTGGTGACCAGGGAGTTCCTTGAAGTTCTTCTCAAAACGATTCATTATGGAGCCAAGGGCTCCGACTACCACGGGTCCAACTCTCGTCTTAATGCTCCACATTCTGCTAATCTCGAGCTATCTCCAGATCTTTTTACTTGGTGAGTTTGTCTCTTTCCTTCTCCACGATATTAGTATCATCTGGTACGGCTACGTCAATCAGCACGCATCGATTTTCTTTCTTGTTGTGGAGCACGATATCGGGGCGGTTTGCAGGTGTTGTACGTACGAGCTGTCTGCACTGCCATATCCCACATCATGGTAGTATCTGCGATGTTGGTAACTGGCATTGGAGTCATGGGCGCAAATGTCATGGGAACACGGGAACACGCCCACCATTTATCGAAGAGTGAGGGACACAATATTAAGATTTCCTCCAGGTTTTTGAACATGTGCTTCTGCATAATTATAAGCCCCTTCTGTAATATTATTATTTTGTGCTTGTAAATGAAAAAATAGAAAGTATAAAAAATGACTCCCGATTGATAGTCTAAACTGAATACAGGAACCGCGACCGTATACTGCTGCTAGGTGGCCTAGGTAGGGGATATTGAAAGTATTTGCGAGTCTCGAGTTCCAGAATCGTGTCACTCCATATCCAATCCTACAGGCATGCACATGGATTTAACGTAGACTTGTAATATGTAAGGCTAGTACGCGCGCGCTCGCTAGCTCTCCAGTAGCTACTGATATCTGTGGTAGATATGTACATTCGTATATATATATTATCAGGAGTGAATAATAGAGATGATATATCCTACTGATATATAACTCCTGATATTATATATACATATCGTCAGGAGTGAATGATATGGTATATATTACGCACTATTATTTAGGTCGTACTGCACGCCTAAAACGGTGCTCGCGCATGCACAATATCTCCCGAGAAGATTAATATTTTAGAAAAATTATGAATTTAAATTGAAGAGGGGTTAGCCTAGCATAGATTTATATGATAACATTTCATCAGTAGACCTCAGTTCAGACATAGGAAGCAGACCTTGCATGTAAGGTCCCCTCTGCACATACCATTAAGTACATAACCTGTCTATGTTACTCTTTTAGCGCATGCGCAATATCTTACCAGAGGAGTTATATTTTGTGATAAACATGCATTTAGTGTGGTCAGGGGGTATCTCAGCATCGATTTTTGTAACAAATTCCTATCGTAAGACCGTGTTTATAATAAGGAGAGCGCCCTATCGTGTAGGGTGCAAAATACCTACTTTATCCCCGCCGCCCTTTCCCTTGTCTTCCTTGTCGCACGCTGAGCCTCCTTCTTCTTCTACCGCCCCTCAGCTATTTTCCCTACCGCCTTCCTTCTGTCTCGCACCCACCCTCTCTCTCTCGTAGCAAGTCATATTACGTACTTTTATTTAGGCCGTACTGAACGTTTGAAACGCAGGCGACAGATATCCACATGCATGGCAGGGCCCCCGCTGGCGCAATAATATACACTGTGCAAGTGATGCAGCCTACTTTTGTTTGCTGGAAGCGGTATAGCTTACGACCAAGGCTTACCACACACTACTATATAGGAGGCCTTAGGCCCTCATCATACACAATACTATATATGTGGTCTTGGGCCCCCGTCATAAACTATTATATTATTACAATACTAGCATAGATGCATATGATAACATTCCATCAGTATACATCGTTTAAGAAATAGGGAGAAAGCCCTAGCTTGCATGTAAGGTCCCGGCTGCGTATATACCAGCCAGTACACAATCTGGCTACGTTAGTGTGGAATAGCGCATGCGCAATATCTCACCAGAGGAGTTATATTTTGTGATGAATATGCATTTAAAATGTTTAGGGGGTATCTTAGCATAGATTACCCTAATAAACCTTTATCAGTAGACCTGTGTTTATAATTAGGAGAGCGCCCTAGCCTGCAGGGTGCAAAACTCCTATTTCATCCCTGCCCGCGCCCTTTCCCTTGTATTTCCAGTTGCTCCCCTGTCCCTCGCTCAGGCCTCTTCTTCTACTGCCGCCAGGCTAATCTTCCGCTGGCCGCGACTTCTCTTCTGTCTTCCCATTCCCGTCCGGCTCCCCCGCGGAGCAAAACAATATTATGAATTGTTTGCCTGCAGACGCACTGCACAGCCTAACACGGTGCGCCGGACATGCGCAATATACCTCCGCAGAGCGAATCGTATTTTCGCAAAAGATGTCAATGGCATTTAAAATGAAGAGGAGTTATCCTAGCATAGATTTATGATGATAAATTCCATGCAGTAGGGATCACTTACATAATAGGAGGAAGACCTTGCAGTGGTGTATACCAGCCGAGTACAACAATTTGGCTACGTTAGTGTGTGTAGCGCATGCGCAATATATCTCACCAGAAGCAGTTATATTGTTGTGGTAACCGATGAATAGCATTTTAAGATGTTTAGGTAGTATCTCAGGCATAGATTTTCCTTAATACACCTTTATCAGGTAGGACCTGTGTTTATGACAGATTAGGAGATGCCTAGCCTGTAGGGTACACAACACTACTTTGTGCCTTCGCGTCCTTCCCCTTGCCTCCCGTCCCTCGCTCAGCCTCCTTCTTCTTCTAGCGCGC
>NW_014577320.1:55089-58612 GCF_000485595.1 Priapulus caudatus | reverse complement strand
GCAACAGTAAGCCTCCGCAAATTGTTCACCGCTTCACTATTTCGTCTCTAGACACGGCCTTTTTGCCAAAATTCGGCACTAGAGTGCAATAATTAGCATTATGCACGCAAGTTAGATGCCTCGTGGACGTCTAGAAAGCATTAGAAGTAAAATTGGTCTTGTTGTGTATTTGTGACATTCCGTCAGGTGGCGTAGCCACAGCGACCGGTTGGTCATTTTTGTGTTTGAAATGTGTTCAGACAACTTTGCAGAAATTCGTATCATAGAGCTGGCAAAAGTTTCGAGCGGAGCATAGAGCATGAATCTGTAGTTATTTAACATGAATAAAGTGTATGTTGTGTAAGCGAAGTAACAGTGTGAGTATTTAGGTGCTTATTCAGGCCTGCCGCCTATATGGACGCCCTCTACTGTTGTTCAATATACGTAAATACATTTGTTACAATACGTAAACAGAAAGAACTATTTTCGGTCGCGGAATGGTTATTGTCGGAGTGAGCTGACGGAGGCTGGAGGCCACCGGCGGGGGACGAGGTGGCCTAAAGCCACACTTGGATGTGGATATCTGTCGTCTGCGGTTGAAACGGTGCTCACGCATGTGCAATATCTCCCGAGAAAAGTAATATTTTGCAAACATAATGAATTTAAATTGAAGAGGGGTTATCCTAGCATAGATTTATATGATAACATTTCATCAGTAAACTTCAGTTCAGACATAGGAAGCAGACCTTGCATGTAAGGTCCCCTCTGCACATACCATTAAGTACATAACCTGTCTATGTTACTGTTTTAGCGCATGCGCAATATCTCACCAGAGGAGTTATATTTTGTGATGAAAACGCGTTTAGTATGGTCAGGGGATATCTTATCATTAGTTTCTGTAATAAACTCTTATCAGTAGACCTGTGCTTATAGTTAGGAGAGCGCCCTAGCCTGCAGGGTGCAAAACTCCTATTTCATCCCTGCCCGCCCTTTCCCTTGTCTTCTTTTTCGCACGCTCATCCTCCTTCTTCTTCTACCGTCTCTCAGCTATTTCGCTACCGCCTTCCTTCCGTCTCCCACTCCTCTCTCTCTCAGCAAGCTATATTACGTACTATTATTTAGGCCGTACTGCAAGCCTGAAACGGTGCTCGCGCATGTGCAATATATCCAGAGAAGAATAATATTTTGCAAAAAATATGAATTTAAAATGAAGAGTTATTCTATCATAGATCTATATGATAAATTTTTATAAGTAGACCTCGCTTCAGAAATAGGAAGCAGACCTTGCATGAACGGTCCCCACTGCATATATCAGTCAGTACATAACCTGGCTACGTTACTGTTTTAGCGCATGCGCAATATCTCACCAGAGGAGTTATATTTTGTTATGAAAATGCATTTTGTATGGTCAGCGGATATCTCAATATAGGTTTCTGTAATAAATTATTATCAGTCGACCCGTGCTTATAGTTATGAGAGCGCCCTAGCGTGTAGGGCCTACTCCTACTTTATCCCCGCCCGCCCTTTCCTTTGTCTCCATTGTCGCACGCTCAGCCTCCTTCTCCTTCCACCTCCCCTCGACTGTCTTCCCTGCGACCTTCCCTCAGTTTCCCACCCCTCTCTCCCTCAGCAAGCTATAATATTTACGCACTTTTCCTTTGGCCGTACTGCAGGTTTCGAACGGTGCTCGCGCATGCGCAATATCTCCCGATAAGAAGAATATTTTGCAAACATTATAGATTTAAAATCAGGAGGGGTCATCCTAGCATGGATTTATATGATAACATTTCATCAGTAGACCTCACTTCAGAAATAGGAAGCATACCTTGTATAAGGTCCCCGCTGCATGTACCATTCAGTATATAACCTGGCTACGTTACTGTTTTAGCGCATGCGCAATATGCAGTGGAATGTTGCAAAATGCATTGCTATTGTCAAAAGGGTATTCTCCTTTATATTGACTCTCGTTTCGTGCTGTACTGCATATTCAGCTGTACTGCACATTAATCAATGCAAATCGGACATCATTACGAAGAGAAATTAATAGGCTTTCCAATGATACCAAATGCAATGATAACTAGAGCACTCGGAGAGCGCAGACCCCCGCCAAGGCAGCTCAATTGCTGTGAGGAATTTTATTAATTAATTAAATAATTAATTGGATCCGGATCACGACCAAAATGGAATGAATTCTAAGTTACCCCATTTCTGACCTATCCTGAAATTTCTTTAAATTAATTAATTAATTAATTAATTAATTGAATCCGGATCACCACCAAAATGTAATCAATTCTAAGTTACCCCATTTCTGACCTATCCTGAAAATTTGATTAATTGGATCGGGATCATCACCAAAATGTAATCAATTCTAAGTTACCCCATTTCTGACCTATCCTGAAAATTTTATGACAATCCGTCCATAACTTTTTCAGTTAGGCTGTACACAAAGAAACCCACAAACCAACAAACGCACGCCGGTGAAAACATAACCTCCTGCCAACCCCTTGGCGGAGGTAAAAACAACCTCCTGCCAACCCCTTGGCGGAGGTAATAATGCAGGAACAAGAGAGATATCAACCGATGCCGATAAATTACTGTTTATACACACTGACCTCATATTTGTATTTACTATTGATATGTATGCCCCCGGAATGTCATTTTAATTATTTCGACACTGATATCTTGTATTTACTATTGTACTAAATGTATACTGTCGATTGTCACCCTTTGTTATCATACCCCGCTACCTATCTCGCCTATATGATCGGATACATGTTGCTATACTTTCGCCTAACCCAGTAAGTGGCTTCTTCTGTGAAGCCCGCTGAAAATGACCTACTGTTGTCGAGTGTGTCATTACATCGTTACGCTGTTAATTGGCAGAATCGGTGTTAGAGTTGCTGTTATGGTTATGATTACCGTTATAAGTATGGTTAGGTTGTTACATAATATTATAGGGTTATGTATGGGGTTATTGTTGTGGTTACGGGTAATATTAATGGTATGGTTTAGCTTACGTTCAGGGTTATAGGACCTACACCGAGTACATCCAACAAGTAGTAAGTACAGAACAACAGCATGCAGGTCTTATTCAGCAAGCATCTCATTACGTTTACCCTAGTAATCTCACATTTAATCTCAGTGTTTCAATGACTAATTGTTACACAATCGCGAAAAGGTTACGGCACATGCATGACTCACTCACCCTACTTCTCAAAAGCGATCAATAGTAAAGACGCCCTTGATGCAATGCGATCTATGCAGCTCGATCATACTCACATGATACAAACACGATTAATTCTGGCCTGTCAAGTATCACATTCTTCTTCTCCTGTGCCTTGGTCACTTGCCTCCCTCTGCATGGTTGTTGCAATACTAACTGTGATACTGTGTGGTACGCTCTGTCGGGATGAGCTATCGCGTTGTCTGTTGTGTAATGTGATTTTCTACGTATACACGTTATAAATGACCAGAAGCAGTAAAGAACGGAAATTTTATTTCACTTTTACAATCTTCGTTGACGTCCGACAGTCTTCCCCTTACG
>NW_014577320.1:54138-54736 GCF_000485595.1 Priapulus caudatus | reverse complement strand
GTATGCCGACAAATTCGATGGCTGCTGTGGATGAACACGCTACTATAGGCTCCTCACTACAAGTGCTAAAGTGAAATGCACTTCATTTGCGTCTGCTTCATGCGAGAGGATCAGCATTATTGATCGCACAGTTACAAAAAACGGGCACAGGGGTGACAGCATTCTGTACAACAATTCAAGAGAGGTGGCGAATATAGTTAGTTAATGAGCACCTGGCAGTATGATAGGGATCATTGCGCTGAGAAAGAAAAGATCGACTCACATCCCGGACAAAAAACCTGCATCGAGTGAAATGAGCCGCGAACTCTGTATACTTATGTACTATTACTGTTATGTTAAACTTCACACTGAAGTCTACGATAATATGCTGAGCAGGGGAAGAAGAAGAGGAAGAAGAAGAAGAAGAAGAAGAAGAAGAAGAAGAAGAAGAAGGTTTAACAAAGGATATAATACCAGAACAACGGTTACAACAATCATCAAACGCGTTCCGTTGGTTGGGGAAAATTATTGGGGAAAACACACTAACTTATTTGGATACTTGAATTATTGGGATTTTGTGTTTAAAATAATGAGAGACGAGTTTCGTCGACAGAATATA
>NW_014577320.1:38749-53035 GCF_000485595.1 Priapulus caudatus | reverse complement strand
TAACAAAGGATATAATACCAGAACAACGGTTACAACAATCATCAAACGCGTTCCCGTTAGGAAATTATTGGGGAAAACACACTAACTTATTTGGATACTTGAATTATTGGGATTTTGTGTTTAAAATAATGAGAGACGAGTTTCGTCGACAGAATATAAATGGGGAAAATTGCTTAACCATATTTTATTACCTGTATGCTACCTGCGTCCTCAAGTGATCGAACAATTCTGCAATTGCCTCTAACAACACCATGACTGACAGGCATTCCTGCAACCGAATTATACGTGTGTGGATACAAAATATACTTATGTACATATAAAGACATTTTGTATACAATATATTATGCAACGTGCACAAATATGTTGTTGCACCTTTAATTCTAGATCGTGCCTGAGAATGATTAAAATTTTGTGTACTACTACGTATGATGTTATGCCTTCATACAATATTATACCGATTTTATGTTTATCTTTTATCATATAATAACATCAATTATGAAAATGGTGAGTATGAAAACCTATATTTTAAATGAACATGTTTATTTTCTACTGCAGATTATGATGAGTATAGATATGAGCACTTTAATAAATGCACTGAAGAGACGATATGAATGTAGCAAGACTATAAAATAAGACCTCCAACCTGTTCAGTGGTCCTGTTCCTGTACAAGACACAGTGTTATGTAGACGCGGGTCTGCTACGCATGAGGAGGACCCTCACACACACATGCACGCAAGCACGCTCACACACATGCACGCAAGCACGCACACACCCACATATGTTCAACCATATACCTGTTAGCTCTGAAATAGTAGGAACATCGTCTTTCTATCATCTTCAAACTGAAAACGAAAGAAAAAGTACGTATATACGCACACACATACACACACACTCACACACGCACGCACGCACGCGCGCGCGCACGCACGCACGCACGCACGCACGCACGCACACACGCACACACACACACACGTGTGTACGTGCGTGCGGGTGCGTGCGCGCACGTGTGTGTGGCGCGCTATATGCACAATCAAATTATTAGAATGCTTGAAATACTTGTACTGAGAATAGGTGTAATGTAAAATTAGTAAAATTTATCAACAGTAATTTATATGGTTTACAACTACAAGTAGGTTCTACGGTAAAAAATAATCAACATACGGGCGTTGGGTAGCCAGTAATAATTTCAGGGAACTGCATGGCCATCAGCGATGGCATTAGCTTTCTCCTTCGAATTGCTCTGCAATAAAACATGAAACATTAACACAAAACTGTGGAGTATCTAGGGGGCCTACATCATGACTATAGGCTACTATATCAGAATCATTGTACGTAATAACGATACAATAGCTAGTAAACGATCAGACAGGAAATTAAATAGGCTCTTAGTCCGGTTGCCAAATGACTGAACGTTGCAATCGGGTATATACAAGGTTTTTTGTGGTTTCCTGATCTTTAGACTATCCTGAACCGGAATCCAGCGGGTGCCACTTTGGCACCCTTGGACAATTTTTTTTATTACAGAAAAAGCAGATCGTATATTTTCCCATCTGAGTGCGTATAAATTAAGGGGGTAGGCATGCTAAACTTGCAATAACTTCCGTGATATTCGGTCAATCTTCAAACATTTTGGTGTCGTTTTGCTCATTAAACACATGCACAATCCTAGACTAATTACACCCACAACACAACCATCAGAAGCCATCAGATATCTATTATATTACATTACGCTACACCGCACTGCGCTGCACGACTCTGCGCTCCAACACGCCGCGCCACGCGAAAATTGGTAACTTCATTATTGAAACGTGAACAGTACTAACTTGCGGATGAGCTGGCGGACCGGGTACGGATTAGTTTGCCAATTTCATTATGTCGCAAAAGAAGATCAACTCTTTCTCAGGAGACGACCCTAATATTGTTAAGGAATTATATAAAATTAATACATACATTAATATAAAATATTCATCCTGTTATGTTTAACTAAAAAGAAAATCAAAATAGTGTCAATAAAAATAATTCTTAAACACCTGAATTAGAAATTCGGCACAATATCCGTTTATAATGAGCTAATTAGTTATGTAATTCTTAGGTTGTGTGATTCAGGGATGAAAGCTTCGAGATAAATAAATTATCATGTTAAACCACGTATGGAGTGATATATAAGAATTTGGTGCCATAACATTGAAAGTAAAACATGGAAATTATGACAACACTGGCACCTCGTGAACAAGCAGCTCGGCTAGTTTAGTGTATCCCTGGCGCAGATGTCCATCATTTTGATTCCGATACTTTTTACTATTTTCTCTCTGGCCAACGGCTGCTCTTGCGAGTGGTAAAATAACCCGCAGTAACTTTCTGCAAAATATTCTCTGTTAAACGAAACATTTGCGTGGTCCATTCTTGAGCGCGTTTTTTAGAGCTAGATATAGCTGTTATGAGCAGTTAATGGCTGTCAATCGTTGACACAGAACAATCAAATAAAACTGTACATAACGACAAAGCTATATATGTTAAAACTATGCGCGCGCGCGTGTGTGTTTGTATGTGTGTGTGTGTGTGTGTGTGTGTGAGTGTGTGTGTTGCGTGCGTGCGTGCGTGGTGCGATGCGTGCTGCGTCGGCGTGCGCGTGTGCGCGGCGTGGGCGGTGGTGTGTGTGCGTGTGCGTGTGTGTGTGTGTGTTCGTGTGTGTATATATATCACTTGCGTTTTAATGAAGCCTATTGGTAGCTTAATATTCTCAATGGCTTCCTCCTCTGTCATGAACTTTTTCGTGTTCTTCATCTTGTCTGGTGATTTCGTCATATCCTTGATTACGTGAAAAATGTAAGAAACGAAATAACCAACATATCTAACTAATTGATATGCATGTATTTAAATATGTATGTACTAGATAGATAGTCTACTCTATATTCTGTTTTAGAAACTATTCATATCTACATCGCATTCGCCTGGAATCCTGATACAATTTGAGTAATGTATTACGCATGGCACTTGTAAATTACCTGTATGGTTCTGACAACCTTTTCAGGTTCAACTCTCCATGGATTTTCCCATAGTTCAGACTGAAATAGAGTTCACGCAGAGCCAATATTAATGGATATTAAAAGAAGAATATAAAATTGTTAAAGTTGGCAATATGCTAGACCATACAATTCATGGAGTTTGTTACCGTTAGATATGCGGGACTATGTAACAACGAATGATACAAGGCGTACTGGAGGGCAACTTGGTTATTTTTCTTCAAAGAAGATTTTTAGATAAATCTACTTGCCTTTTTAAACTTTAGTCTTATACCTAACATAATTACAGGTAATCAACTTTACCTCGCGTACGCATCTGTGACCATGCATCTCTATAAATTTGGCAAACTCGACTTTCAGCTCTCCGCTCTCATCCGTATTTAGCCAACGAACTGCCTCGATTGAAGACAAATGCTGTGCCTCGATTGAAGACAATGACTGAAAGAACTCGGCTTTATCGCTGTCAATCACCATTCCCGCAATTTTCCTGAGAGCATGTGGTACGTCAGCACTCAGTACGTCTGGGCAGGTTGATAGAAGTAGAGCAACGTCGGACATCACGCTAGCGTGATCTGCAATCACACATTGAGTTAATGAATCTAAACACCTCAAATTTGTACGTATGATTCTTTTAGGTTTCTAGGTTAATGATGTTAGATGTTTAGCATCTGCGACAGAAATAATTGCGTTTTTGTAAACATGTGGTAAACGGTTTGCATTGGAAATGGTAGTTCCCATAGTATTGTTTAATGTAGTAATTTACACAATTACCGTGTACTTCCAGCCAAAAAGTGATGACGATGACAGTCTAGACTATATAACAATTGCTAGTTTTGGAAACCTATAACTCGCCTTCATCTAGACCACTGTCCAAAATTCGCCTGATTATGCCACTGCCTAGGAAAGCAGCCATTGATGCTTTCATGTGGCAGTTCCATGTCTAAATAAATATAATTAAGATTATTTGATATAATGATGTTATGGAGAATGTGTGTTTATGCGCTAATTCCAAAATTGTTCCATATGTTCGCGTATTTTGAGTGGCTTCACACATTCGGTATAGACAAAAATAGGCAGAACTAGACGATCCAGTAACAATGTATGACTTCTAAAGTAATGAAATATGCCGTGCCGAGTAGCTGGCATTGTACTCGTTTCTGTTAACGCAAGTAAGTTATCACATACCGCACACATCGCGAAATCACGGACACGTATATTTCAGTAACATTATACGTGCGCCTTTATACATTTGCTTCAGGAATTACATACATAGTAAGGATAGCGGCGTTCTCGCTTCGTAATTATTTTATTTTTAAAGTTAAGTGAAGTAATTTATTTATTTAATTTATATTTTGCGCGATGTACGAACGAAATAGAATTTTACAATAAATGAAAAAGTACATAGCCCTACCTCACCACCAGTCTGAAGTAGTTTGTCAATTTCTTGATATAGCAAATGTGTGTCTGTGGTACTGAAGTCTGTGTTTGTCGCTTCGATCCTGGCTTTACCTTGCTGAATGTAGCGCTTGCCTCTAAGCGCAGACTATAACGTAGAAATAATGCACTGCAAATTCCAGTGTTGTCATTCTATAAGCTATTGCTATAGCTGGGTTTCGCTATTGTGATTGTTCGACACCTATAACGCGGCACCTGCGCAGCCAATAGGAGAAAAATTGTGACAACAAATCGCTAATAAAACTGTGTTCATGACCATGTACGTACTATGTGAAACTGGAGACCTCCCATAATCTTTCTGTACCACGGTATGTAGAGATTCCTGTAACGATTATGGATCATGTCCAAATTTCCATCACCTAGTGACTTTCCAAAAAACATGACCTCGCATTCGTCCTTTGCGTCTTTTGTGTTGACGAATGCCGTGTATTCATTCAGGTAATACATTCCCTATAACGAATAATGTTTTGGTAAATGGTGACTTCTTAGTAATCAATCATACATGACTGTTGCACTGTTGCTCTAGTCTGCTATTCAGTTAACCATGTTGCATGTTTCTGGAATATAAAACTGTTAGCACAGTGGCATATATTGAAAAGTAACCGTTTTACATCACTGTTTTGCATTACTAGTTGAACAAATAGTCGATTATTGTTAATACGCCATGTTGCTTTTTGTTAAATTTGAATTTAAAAAATGTCTAGAGAACTTTAGCGATTTTAGCAAGTTCGAAAACTTGTTTCACAAGCAATTCGGTCTACTATATAACTGTTTGTAATGTATACCACCATAGTTACCGTTAAATTGGTCTACCCAAATTTATAGTCTACACATATGTTGAACTATTATAATATGAACCAAGAATTTTCGTTTTGCAAAATGTGTTATACTTACTGTGCACATATTAAGGAAGAAATGTTTGCAAAATGTAGACCCTCCCATTTCTGCGTATGACCGTTGGCATGCTTTGCTGCCCAGCATTTCAAACCCCACCTATAAAATTACACACAAAGGTACGCAATTTGTATATCGGTAACACAAACGAGAAAGGAATTCTATAAATTCTTACTTATGCCATAGCTAGATATCGGCAAGAACTTAGGTTATAAATAATACCATTTATCGATTTTTTGGACAAGAAGCAAATATGCTTTACTTGGGTATGCATTGAATCACGCAACACAACTAACAGGAGTTAGCAAATTTTATTAGCAAATGGCCAGTGAGTCTAATGAGAAGGTATTCTTAGAACATCCATGCATTGCAATAGGACCAGTATACACGCTTTCATTCACATGTAAAACGATACGCGCGATTGTTTGAAATACTTTTGGATATTCTGACAGAGTGGCCAGTGGTTTATTTTGTTGCGTATGCGAACATGGGTTCGTTAAATTTCTGGCAGTGCCATGAAGCCAAGAGGCTACCTAATTTATATTAAGCAACGACATTATGCGCAACGCACATCATCTAAGGTAAGGTGATCTATTGTAGAGCGAAATGTATCGGTGTCTGAGTTGTGAGTACACGGCAATTTAACGGACGTTGACATTCTGTGTATTCTTCGGATACTGGCGGATGGTGGAGGTGACGTGCGCGCGCGGGCTTGGTGCGCGTGCAGGTGGTGTGCTGGTGCGTGGAGCGCTTGGGTGTGTTGTGTGCGTTGTGTGACGAAGGAGTATGAGACACAATGCAGTGTGCGATCTGAGTGAGAGGGCTTATACGCCTAACAACAAGCGAGCACAAGCTCATAAATTGTGGACCAAGTGCCTGATTTGTAACATAGATACAGGGACCATTTCCAAAATAATGAAAGGACACTATACCTAAACCATCATTATCTCCGTGGACATACCCCCTACAATACTCTACCGAACAACACGATAGTTACTGCCCACCCTGCTCACACCCTATATCGCTGACTAGAACTAACAAATAGTAAAACTATAGTACCCAACAGGTGCCAAAATATTGCGCCGAGACCTACCGCCGCTGTGTGTTTAATAGCGGCAACAAAACCTATCGTTATGCTTTAGTTACTACAAGGTCTCATACTGCCCTAGACCATTAAAATTGGAAATAAACACATCGGAGGTGAGCAGTGGAGGTCATAGCCTGCTTTGGCATTCATTTGTCTCTGTAGATGAAATTTGCAAAAAAATTATGTAAACTATAGGCGAGATGCGGAGAATTGTTAACGAAAAAATAATAAAAATTAGAAATGTCCGTTGACTTACTTGTAGCTTACCCGAGTGTTGGCATTTGTAAACATTCGTTGTCAATTAACAACGGCCCATCACCTCATGTATGAGCTCAAACTCTGACTCTGATATTAAGGGACGTGATTGGTCGAGCATGAAGCAGGTATAATCGGCCATCTTTCACTGCAAACTCGGATGTCTCGAGCATGCGAGAACGACTTCTCAAACCATATGTGGAACAAATTTTACATTAGAATATTACAGAGGACTGCATCAAATACGTTAATTTGTTCCATAGGCACATATTTATAGTAATAACGTTTTAATCGACGGCTACAAGAAGTATTTACAACTGCGTTATAAACAAGTAATTCATCCGTCGACATTCTGTATATGCTTGCCGTAAATATCAATATAATTGCTGTCAATTACTTGAGTATCCCACGTAATCCCAGATCTAGTGACGTGTTGTCTAGTTCCTGCCGAGCAATCTCGTAATTGCTAATGTGTTTCCAGCTTCCATCATCCCTTCCTCTCCTCTAACGTATGATAAGTCTCATGATTCTCTATTATTATGGTCTGGGGCTTTCTAATTGTCAGCTAATCCCACAATATATCTACATAATAATTATTGCGCTATAATTCTTCCTCTCACTCGTTAACTAACAATTTCTCATCCGTTCAATATAATTTACCATAAAGGTAGAGACAACCGTTTTTTTATCTTCCTTGCCTTCCCAGATCTTTCTCTTGACCACGTGCGTTATCAGATGAAACTTCTTTGCCAGAAGATTAGTGTGTCATGATTCTTCCGTCACGTCCCGACACATACTGCCTCTGTAATAAGAACCGCCGATGCCCGCAGAAATTGATGCAAGGAAAAATCATGCTCTTGTTGTACTAAAGCTCTATAGGTTTATAAATAGAGTCGTCTTTAGAGCTCAACTCTATTACTCCACCACATTGCTATGCGGAGGAATGAATCTGCTTGCCCCCGCACCACTATCGCAGTCTACGCACATCTTGTCAGTTTTTACTTTCATCTCTCCCTCTCTCCCACTCTCTGCAAGAACACCTCGCAATAATCGCACTCACCTCTCTTCAAATTCCCGCAGTATTGATACGTTGATGGTGCTGATTTCTTAAGAGGGTTGATACCGTTCTTACCGGATCTCTTGTATAAGAGCAAACACAGGCAACGTCTTCGCGCCATATACAACCAAACCTCATATTGTATTGGCAGACGCCGACATCTGCGGCTACAATTTGGCCGTAATTCCTGTAAAAGAAATGTAAATGCTGTAATATGATTACGGAGGCTCTATACTTTTATCCGCTACAATGCAGAACTAACGGCTTTGGGTAAAATAGCGTGCACTAGTACAGGGCAGTCATGGCGTTGCATCTGTAACATTTCATCAAGAGTCCATGATACTAATATGAGCTCTTTATGTCATACATTTACTGATCTCAGAGCTATATATGATGCCACGCAAGGACATTAATGCTTATTTTATCATCAGTCTCTCCTTCTTTACCGCAATAGTGAAAATGTACCCAAGACCCTCAATCTCCTCAAACCCCCCCCCTAACGATCACTCCTACAACGCGCAACTAAAACAGTGAAAGACGACGCCCAACATTTTGTAATAGCATTGCAAATCTGAAAAAAAATCATATTTAAAGCATGTGAGAATGCACATTTTACGAATGATTCTGTAAAGGCACGTACTAAGCGGGTACAATGATGGGAAATCAATGTACTTGCAGCCTTAGTCGAATCGTCCACCGCGACCTCCCCTCCCGTTAGCTACGCCCCTGTTTCATTTTACACATTAACCAGTTCGCGAGACCATTACGCGGAAATATCTTAAATCTTATCTTAAGGTGGGTCAATTGGGATGCTTTTTTAGTTTCTTGTTACAGGCTTTAATTTGCATTTAAAAACGTCTCATTCCGCTCATAATTTTGTATCTAATATCGTCCATTATAATGGCCTATGGACGCACAAGCGAAAAGTTCTCGCATCTGTCCAGCGAATGATGCCTCCCCGCCGTCTTCTCCTATAAAACAGTATTTAACTTTATTGTTAAACTCCTGCTTTTGTATTAGATGTTTATGCACGCATCAGCAATGATGAGTATTTGTTGAAGGGCCACATTCCAATTAACCATAGCATCACATAATTTTTAAATAAAAAAATGTTTAATTAAATGTAAAATTTTTTTTCTTTTTTTTTTATAGCTACTTGCGCTGGTCTCACTAACCATACTTCCTAAACGAAATCGCGGATCATTATATAAGACCAATGCTGTCCTTGCCACCGTTACATTTTCGCTAGTTTTTCCAATTTATATTCTTAATTTATTGTATATGAATATCTAATAAACTTCCTATCGATAGAGTTACGCCACGGGATAAGACTCATTATGTATGATATATAATCTTATATGCCCATTCCAACGCAAACGCGTCACAAAATGGTCGTACGTGACTCACAGATTTTCGCAGAGCGCGTCACTACGACCTAGACAGACGTCGCTACTCCTATAGCAAAATGTATTTATTTGCGTCCACTGGCATCACAGAACTCTTAGCTTTCTGTACAGTTGTTTGGAAAACTGTCCTTCTCAAATCTGGATCAGGATGGTCTTTGCTAAGTTATTTCACAATGGTCGTGTGAGAGACCTCCCGAATATCACCTTTCCTTCTTTTACTGAAATAGCATTAACGCCGCGCCAAATGCATTCCTTAATAATTTATACTGCAATTACTAAAATGTAAGCAACAGGATAAACAGATGGAGGGAAATGTTCCGTAGTTATGTGCTTAGTATGTTACTGAAAGCGATGATATAAGTATTTCCACTCTCCTTCTTTCACAATCCATAACATCGTTCCTTAAAATAAGTAATATGTATATAGGCAACATTTTTCCAGTTCTTTGTATGCTGTCACGCAGATGTTTGTTTATCTTTCAAATGTTGTGTCTGTACTTCGGCAACTGTTTAACAGAACCCATAGGACCGAAAACTGCATCAATAATTATTTTTTCGTCATAAACGTATATATTGTACTGCGGTACTCGTGGAATGACCAATGCACGTGCTTTGTAGATTCCTGCACACTTAACACGACCATAGTCGATAATATGTTGCAGAAACCTAAGTACAATGGGCCAATATTCAATAAACTGCATATTATTTCGGCCATGTGCCTTATGCATTATTCCTACATTTTAGATTATGTTCTGATTAGTGCCACTGTGACGCAACCCCACTAGGTCGTATCCAATAATCACCCGTTACATCACGCCAGTTCTGTCTATTCCTATCGCTGAACTATATAACAATGTTCAGAATGGCAACATATATCGGCTATATGATGCTAGATATGGCTATATATATATGGCAATATTATTGGCTATATATAGTGCCTGTTCACACGTATTTACAACGCGCCTTACTGGTACGCGTACTTAGTGTTGTGTGGCTAAGTTCCCGGTTAAATAGACTCAGCTAGTTCACATCGTCATTTTACACGAGAGGGTCTGTTCGAGCATTAGCTATTGACTCAAGGAATATATAGACTGGTACCGGTCGGACAGTTCCCACTGCTACACTAACGATCACAGATGCTCAAGCGAGGATCGAATAGAGCGAGAGTAGTCACTGTACAGGTAGGAGTGAGCAATATTCTCGGCAGCGCGCCAGCGTTAGGTGGTGCCGAATATACGCGGCTTAGTCTGGCGCGGAAAAGCAGCAGGGCAAGCATTCGCGGGGCTAAGCAAGGCTTCGTGGCGCTAATGCAAGCGACGTATCATTTTTCGCATACCAGCTGTGTTGAACGCAACTTTATATTGATAATGCTATATAATATGGCATATCGAGTATCGTTCTCATCGTCTGCGGACATTCTACAATAGCTGCCTTAGTTTCCCACGATAAATCACGGTACAAGTAGATGGTACGGCGTATTTTAGTTTGGTGCTAAGTTCATCTGTAAAATGCGTTCACACGAGGGTTGACATCGAGATTGCGCAGCGGCCTTAGCTAGCCAGAATACACTATGAGAATGGCTGTACCGGCGGTCGACAGTTCCACCGGCTATCACTACTCGTGCACGCGCTACGCCCCCATCAAATGGGTAGCACAAGTCTAGGTGATAAAGAGGCAAATACCGCCCTTCAGAGGGCAAGGGCGGCTGGCTTGCCGAATATCACCACGCTTAGATAGGGCGCGGAAATATGATTCGTCGCTTAGCAAGCCGGAGCGATGAGCATTCGCGGGTAAGGAAGCCGGTCGTGAGCTTCAGCAAGCCGCGTTATCTCTCTCAGCTGGCAGATGCTGAACCTTGTCACACCTCTCCTCACTCCTCGTCCTGGTAACGCCCTGGAAACCTTGTGAGTCGTTGAGGACTCTGACCGTGTGCGGCATGCAGGACGTGGTGACACGCAGCTAAGTATTTTTACGCGTATTCGGAGCTATTAGGCGGAAGATGGTTTCGAGGCATTATATAGTGTAAGGTTTGGGTCTGCCTTCCTCAACCAAAAGTCTTTGCAATAGCGACGATTGAGAAAAACGCTTCAATCTGTAACATGTGTAAGCGTGAAGACGCCATCGAAAAACCTTCCTATTATTTTACCATTGCCCATATAGCTGAGACCAGTAGAGCCATGCTGGCATACCCTTGCACCAACCAGCTCGAGAATGAGGTACATTCGCAGGTTTGGGTGAATTCCAGGGTCATATCACAACCGTGATATAAGCTTGTCTCTTGAAAATGTCAAAGTCACCTTCCTCATACGCAATTTCCACAATACTATTCGTACAGCTGTCGTATACTTTTTCTGCTTTTATAGTTTCGCAAGACTTAGTTTCGCTTGAGCAAATTAAACTTGAAGATAGATAAGCTCGCACACGTATTCTAACCTATTGGCTTGTACTGACAGGTTAATGTACAAATCAAAGGCAAATATTCAACCCTGAATGCGTTTACACAGGATTAAGAAAATACATGAGAAATCAAGAGCAAATAATACATGTATTATATATTTAGCTCTTGAAAGAAATGTTTTACCTGATTTCACTCAGCAATGAGACTGATTTTTTGAAGCGGGACTGGACAAACCCCATCGTGCCTGAAAGAAGACAGACATGACCACATCAGAGGATTAACAATATTATTCTCTGGACG
The DNA here is from genome assembly GCF_000485595.1 of Priapulus caudatus. Lineage (NCBI taxonomy): Eukaryota > Metazoa > Priapulida > Priapulimorpha > Priapulimorphida > Priapulidae > Priapulus > Priapulus caudatus. The sequence continues at coordinate 41,160 of NW_014577320.1, read as the reverse complement.
CAAGACATCGAATACTCCATTGTAGGCTCGTATTGTACACCCATTTGTGTGTTTATCCGCGGTATCCTTACGCGGCACATTTCGAGTCACCTTGTGATGTGTAGGCTACACGTCAATGAGTACACTCACAGCCTGTATCATGTATTATCGGCTGGAATCCCCACCCGCGGAAATCGCTATTGCACGTTACATCTCAGTCATGAAATTATGCTCTCGGTTTGAATCCTTGATACACTAAATCTACTCGATCTTATTCCCTTTTCTCTTTCCTGTGTAGATGAGCTGCTCCTGTTTTGTCTCGACCGAAATAGTACAATCTATGTGACCTGTAAGAGTAATTATTTACTAACCCTCTCTCAGTTAGATCGCCCCAAGATATTGAGGATACAGTGACATTTCATAATATCTTATTGCGTTACGCCTAGCACTTCGTTAAACACTTAACGTCGCCCCAAGTAGGCTATTCCTCGTCTTTGCTGAGACGCGCGCTAGACGACAAACGATAAGCGGTCCTTTGATACTCGGAACTCTGCTGCGTGCAATGCATAACAATAATAGCGTCAACCGTAGAATATCCTGTGAATATTATCAGCACAGTACATTCAAGAAATTATCAAGATTTTTTGATCAGCGACAGTCTATAGATTCTTTAGTATCTTCTCTAATAAAATAAGAAACGTAGAGAAATAAGGCGTATCTATGAGTGCAAAAGAGATGAGAGAAAAAGAATACAGAAACATACGGAAGAAGAGAAATAGAGAGGAGAAGAGAGAGAGAGGGAAAGAGAAGAGAAGGAGAGAGAGAGAGAATTACGTACTGCATCGCAGATTAATTAGTTAACCTGCAAGTGCGTTTAAAACGCAACTTTCAGAAGGTGTGTAAACTCCCCATGCTAGAGACAATGGTGCCAGGTCAGTTTGATGTTTAGATTGACATGGTCTGGCTCACACGGTAAGAATGATCATACCCGCGACACAATACGAACTAACATGTCGGCGAATGAAATGGAAATTACCATGTTGAATTACTCGTCTCAATTGGTTGTGAGTTGTTTATAACTCGGAACTTTCAGTGCCCATGTTACTACTATAACGGCAGAAGTATACATTCACAACAGATAATAGAGATTTCCCATATCGCAGCCAGAACGTCGCTTGTCATAGCATTTACTTATATCTATGATTTAGTGACCAATATCACACTATAAACTATGAATATAACCTAACTATATATATATTATATTAAATATATTAGTGTGTTATATATTAATTATATATATGTATATTTTGTTATACAATAGTTTGCTTTTTAATAATCTGATTATGTTTGCGTCGTAATTTATAAGTTGTGTATTTATTTTAGCTGTATTTGCGTTGAGATTCTAAGTAATAAGTAATAACTTACTGAGAGATACATGAGGGAACACCTTGTTGCTACATAAACCGAGAAGAATGTTTCCATCCTACGGAATATGAAATTTCAACTTAAACTGCGAACCACGATTACAATATTTAATTCTTTTCTTCGAATGTCGAATAGCTCCACGAATTTCGGATGTTTATTATTGAAATAAATGGTTCGTTCGTAGACAATAAACGTACTGACACGCGATTAAAATGGTATTTGTATTTGTAGAGCGCCCGACCTTGGTTTATTAGATCGTATCCGGGTATTTAGGTCGTAGAAAATAAGTCATAGTTGCTTAAAATGGTATCTATGAATGAGGTGTATCCATAGTATACAATAAATATGATTATCCCGCATTTTACTTTAAGATTATAATTTAATAATAATAACGTTTAATATTATTATTAATCTAATCTTCCATTTTTTTTCATACGATCAAAAATATCGGGCCCGTACAACGCTGGCAGGCTTAAGCATTAATCTGTGTCGCCGACCCTGCTATAATCCTTAGGTTAAAACGCTAATTCTATTTAACCTCCAGCATCAATCCCCGTGTGCTCGTATTGTGTATCTATTGTACATTTCCCAGTTCATACGACTTCCCCAGGGTGCCAGCCTTGAAAACCTCTCAGCAGAAGATCACTCTCGCGGTTCACTTGCCACCTTTTAATCTCACCAATACAGCTGAACCACAGACCTCATACCTGCTGATAGTTCCTTACTGGAAAAATTAGTTGTACATAATAAATAATGTTCGATTCTGGTGGCGTTAAAACTGACTAGTTCTCCTTCATACCTCACTAACATATCGAGCATACGCATGTACACCAAGTATACCCAATGTCCTATCAGCGGAGAAGTATATCAGTATGTTAGACACCAAGGTATTCGCTACACCAAGTATACCGCCCTGGTGCCACCAAGCTACAACATGGATGTATACACCCTGTATACCTTTCGTAGAAGACAGGTTATTCGAGCATACGCCATGTACACCAAGTATA
>NW_014577320.1:34912-38273 GCF_000485595.1 Priapulus caudatus | reverse complement strand
AAAAAAAATTTTTTTTCCTATAGCTACTTGGATTTACTAACCATCTTAACGAATCGCGATATTTAAAGACAATGATGCCGCCACCGTTAACATTTCGCTAGTTATTCAAATTTCATATCAATTTATGTAATGAATATCTAATAAACCCTATCGATAGAGTTACCGCACGATACGACTCTATGTATGATATATAATATATATGCCCATTCCAAGGTGACGTACGTTACGTCACAGATTTTTCGCAGAGGCGCATACCGACAGCAGACGATCGTATAGCAAATGTCTTATCGGTCTACTCATCACCAAATAGCTTTGACAGTTGTTGCAAAACTGTCCTTTCCAAATCTGGATTCAGGATGGTCTTGCTAAAGTTTTTCACAATGGTCTGTGAGAGCTCCCGAATATCACCTTTCCTTCTTTTACTGGAATCAGATTAACGCCGCCAAATGATTCCTTAATAATTTAATGCAATTACTAAAATGTAGCAACAGATAACAGATGGAGGGAAATGTCGTAGTTATGTGCTTAGTATGTTACTGAAGGATGTATAATATTCCACTTCCTTCTATTCACAATCCATAACATCGTTAAAAATAAGTAATAGTGTTTACTAGGCAACATTTTCCAGTTCTTGTATGCTGTCACGCAGATGTTTGTTATCTTTCAAATGTTGTCTGTACGCGGCAACTGTTAGACAGAATCCCATAGGAACCAGAAACTGCAATAATAATATTTTTTCGTCAATTAATACGTATATAATTGTACGCGGTAGTTAATGACCAATTGCATGCCTATTCCACTGCACACTTAACACGACCATAGACGATAATATGAGGCAGAAACCACAAGTACATGGGCAAATCAAATAAATGATTATTTCCCATGTGTATGCATTTACCTACATTTATTTGTCTGTTTGCTGAGCAACCTATGTTACATATACCCGTTACATCACGCATTTTATATCCTATCTGAACTATTAACAATAGATGGCTATATCGCTATATATGGCTATATATGGCTATATATATAGCTATATATATGGCTATATATGGCTATATATGGCTATATATATGGCTATATCGGTCGTTTATCTCTGCGGACCATTCTACAATATTTTTACGTATTAGTATTAGCGAGGTTTTGAGGCTCTGAGTAAAGATTTGTGTCTGCTTCTTCACAAAAGTTGCAATAGCGAACCGATTGAGAAACGCTTCGATTGTAACACCTCGTAAGCGTGAAGACGCTAGAAAAACCTTCCTATTATACCTTGCCATCTAGCTGAGACAGTAGAGCCAGCTGCATACCCTTGCCACCAACCAGCTGAGATGAGGTACATGCAGGTTTGGTGAATTCCAGGGTCATATCACAACCGTGATATAAGTTGATCTCTTGAAAATGTCAAAGACACCTTCCTCATACGCAATTTCCACAATATTATTCGTACATAAGCAAATATGCTTTACTTGGGTATGCATTGAATCACGCAACACAACTAACAGGAGTTAGCAATTTATTAGCAAATGGCAGTGAGTCTAATGAGAAAGGTATTCTTAGAACATCCATGCATGCAATAGGACCAGTATACACCTCATTACCACATGTAAAACGAACGCGCGATTGTGAAATACTGATATCTGAAGAGTGGTTTATTTATGTTGCAGTAGCGAAACCTGGTTCGTTAAATTCTGTCACGTGCCATGAAGCCAGAGGTACCTATTTTATTAAGCAACGAATATGCGCAACGGCACATCATCTAGAAGGTGATCTATGTAGAGCGAAATGTATCCGGTGTCTGGTTGGGAGTACACGCAATTAACGACGTTGACTTCTGTGTATCTTCGGATACTGGGCGGCATGTGCGTGCGCGCGCGGGTGTGTGTGCGCGTGTGTGCGTGGTGCGTGCGAGCGCGGGTGTGTGTGTGCGTGCGTGCGTGCGTGCGTGCGTGTGTGCGATCTGAGTGAGGAGGGGCTTATTACGCCAAACAACAAGCGAGCACAAGCCTCATAAATGTGGACCAAGTGCCTGATTGTTAGAACTAACAAATAGTAAAATATAGTACCCAACAGGTGCAAAATATTGCGTGTTTATAATAGCGAGCAACAAAACTATCGTTATGCTTAGTTACTACAAGGGTCTCATACCTGCCCTAGACCATTAAAATTGGAAATAAACACATCGGAGGTGAGTGGAGTCATAGCCTGTGGCATCATTTCTCTGTAGATGAAATGCAAAAAAAATTATGTAAACTATAGGCGGAGATGGAGAATTGGAAGAAAAACTAATAAAAATAGAAAATGTCAAAGTTGATATACTTGTAGCTTACCCGGTGTTGGCATTTGTAAACATTTCGTTGTCAATTAACAACGGCCCATCACACTCATGTATGAGCTCAAACTCTGACTCGATATTAAGGGACGTGATTGGTCGAGCCTGAAGCAGGTATATCCGGCCATCTTTCACTGCAAACTCGATGTCTCGAGCATCGGAGAACGACTTCTCAACCTATGTGAACAAATTTACATTAGAATATTACAGAGAGACTGCATCAAATACGTTATTGTTCCATAGGCACATATTTAAGTAATAACGTTTTAATCGACGGTACCGGTTTTCATGGTTTACAAGTAATTCATCGTGCATCTGTTATATGCGCTTGCCGTAACAAATAATTGCTGTCAATTACTTGTATCCCAACGTATCCCACGTCTAGTGCAGTGTTGTCTGTTATGCAGCAATTAGTCATGCTATGTGTCTCCAGCTCCATCAATCCTCCTCTCTCTAAAATATGATAAGCAATTCCACTATTATTATAGTCTGGGGCTTTCTAATTGTCAGCTAATCCCAAGTTCATATCAATAATTATGCGTATTTTCTACACGTTAACTACAATTTCTATCCGTTCAATATAATTTACCGGTGACAACCGTCTTTATCTTCTTGCTTCCCAGAATCTTTCTCTTGACCACGAGCTTATCAATGAAACTTCTTTGCAGATAGATAGTGTCAGGTTCCGTCACTCCCGACACAACTGCCTGTGTACAAAGCTTATATTGGTATATATAGTCGTTTTAGAGTATACCACCACACTAGAGGGATAAATTGTTGAATGCGCAGTATTACGACACATTTGGTCAGTTTATTTCACTCCTCTCCCCATCTCGCAAGAAATGCATAATCGCACTCACCTCTCCAATCCCGTATGATACGTTGATGGTCATGATTCCAGGGTTACCAGTCACCGGATCTCTTGTAAAGAGCACATCGGCAACGTCTGCCTCTACCATCTCTTGTATGCAGACGCCGACATCTGCGGCTACAATTTGGCCGTAATTCCTGTAAAAGAAATGTAAATGCTGT
>NW_014577320.1:30823-34319 GCF_000485595.1 Priapulus caudatus | reverse complement strand
GAGAGAGAGAGAGAGAGAGAGAGAGAGAGAGAGAGAGAGAGAGAGAGAGAGGGAGAGAGAGATACTTACATTCGCATATAAAATTACCTGCAAGTGCGTTAAAACGCAACTTTTCAGAAGGTGGTGTAAACTCCCCATGTAGAGACAAATGCAGGTCAGTTGATTTTAGATTGCATGTCTGCTCACACGGTAAGATGACATACCCGCACACAATACTGAAATAACATGTCGGCGAATGAAATGAAATTACCATGTTGAATTACTCGTTCAATTGGTTGTTGAGTTGTTTATAACTCGTAACTTTCAGTGCCCATGTTACTATATAAGGCAGATACATTCCAACAGAAATAGGATTTCCATATCCAGCAGAACGTCGTTCTCAAGCATTTACTATATCTATTTTATTATCACAATTATATATATGATTTATACCATAATCACACTATAAATATGAATATACCTAATATATATATATATATTAAATATATATATATAATATTATACAATGTTTGTTTTTAATAACTCTGATTATGTTGGTCGTAATTTATAAGCTGTGTATTTATTTACTATTTCGTTAGATTCTAAGTAATAGTAATACTTACTGAGAGATACATGAGGGAACACTTGTTGCAAAAACGAGAAGAATGTTCCATCCTACGGAATATGAAATTTCAACTTAAAACTGCGAACCACGAATTAAATATTTAATTTTTTCTCGAACTCGAAACTCCACGAATTTGATTTATATTGAAATAAATGGTTTCTAACAATAAAACGTATGACACGCGATTGAAATGGTATTTGTATTTGTAGAGCGCCCGACCTTGGTTTATTAGATCGTATCCGGGTAATAGTAGGATCGGTAGAAAATAAGTCATGTTGCTTAAATGTATGAATGAGAGTGCACCATAGTTATACAAATAAATATGATATCACCGCATTACTTTTAATTATTAATTTAATAAATAATAATTAAATATTTATTAATTAATTAATCGTCATTTTTCTTTCATAGATCAAATATCGGGCCCGTACAACGCATGCAGGCTAGCATTAATCTGTGTCGCGACCCTGCTATATCTTAGTTAAAACGCTAATCTATTTAACCTCCAGATATCCCCAGTGTGCGATGTATCTATTGTACATTTCCCAGTCACGAATTCCCCAGGAGTGCAGCCTGAAACCTCTCAGCAGAAGAGTCCTCTCGGGTTCACTTGCCACCTTTAATCTACCAAACAGCTGACCACAGACCTCATACCTCTGATGTTCCTTACTGGAAAAATTAGTGTACATAAAAATAATGTTCAGTTCTGTGCGTTAAAATGACTAGTTTCTCCTTATATATAATATATGATCTCGTGCAGTTTAGCAGATAATTTCTTATTTTAAATTACAAATATGGTAATTCTAACTCGTACTCTCGAAATAACAATGAACGTGCAAATACGTAAACTAGCAAAGCTAGACGTTCCCACAGAGTCGTAATAAGTGAAACAACTTACTAACGACTCCTACTAATGTTGACCAACTTTCAAAGATAGCGGGTATGTGTACGACTGCGCGTGTGCGCGTGCGTTTGTGCGTGCGTGGGTGCATGTGCGAGTGTGCTGTTCATGAAAACGTGCGTGTGGCCGCGTTTGCGTGTGCGTAGGTGCATGTGCATGTGCGTGGGTATGTACGTGCATGTGTGTATTTGTGCTTGTGTGTGCCCGCAAACATGCCTAACCCGAGTGTAAGATCAGGGGCGGATCCAGAGAGGGGGGGGTCGAGGGGGTCCGGACCCCCCTTTTTACCACAAAAAAGAAAAAAAACATACACACACACGCACGCACGCACGCACGCGCGCGCGCGCACACACACACACTTCTCTTATATTGTCTCCATAAAAAATCTTGTTTAACGCTAGTTTTTCTGATAAAGATTCACTTATATATATGTAAATTCGTTATAAAAACCTAGAAATTGGCAAAGAGGGGTCCGCAGGCGTCAGGGGGACCGGATCTGATAAATTTTTGCATTCTAGACATAAAAATTACTGCTCAGATGCTCTCAGAATGCATCAATTAAAAAAAAAATCTTGCTGGAAGGTCTCACAAACCCCTCTAAATGGCCTTCGGCAGCTTTTTAAAACACCAGAACAAGTAAGCAGGAAAAAGTGCCCTTTATTTCTTCCTGGACACCCTCTTTTCAAAAATCCTGGATCCGCCCCTGAAGATTACATAATTTTCGCTATAGCTATCGTTTTGAGCGCACCTAAACGTGCTTAAACGTTTGAAGAAAGAAGCACTCCATGGTTCTCTAGCAACAGCATCAGAAACCACGGATGGGTCGTTGTCATTATTGAATGAATACCGTTCCCTCAGTGCCGTCCACCTACCAAACAGCGTTGCTATTAATCATTTGCATGTCATTCACATGTTTTCTCAACACAATTACCAGCTAAGAATATTACTCTCTATACAAGACGAACGTGAATAAAACATGCACGAATGAACATTGTTCAAACTACGTACGCAACCTTGCTTAATTCCGACTGAAATTTATAGACATTGATTTCAGTGTTTTTCCTTGTTCCGCTCTATTTTACTCATCTCTAGCTACTTATCATGTGCTCTTGTTTACATATAGCTTTTTACGCTTCTTCCACCGCCTACTTGATCGACGGTGCATAGGATTGTCGGAAGCAAACACAAACGCCTACCCTCAAGTACGTGAGGAACCAGACCAGCCAGTGCCGGATTTATACACAGGTTAAACCAGCTTATAGAACCAGTTATTAGGTCCTCAGAGTCTGAAGAGGCCTCTCAAAATCTCAGTTTTTTTTACTTGTAACAGTTTTATTATATGTTATATTTAAGTAATGATTTAACCTAATTAACCAAATTTCTCTGCTAACAATTGCCGATTAGGGCATCTACAGCTTTCCATGGCTTAGGGCCTAACCACGTCTAGGTCCGGCACTGAGACCAGCCTTTACAAGCGGCTCACACACTGCTATCTCGATGTAATAATTTGTTGTTCACGTTCGCGTTGCCCCTAGCTGATGAAATATAAGAATGTTTGACAAAACCTGTTCGATTATTCGAGCACTTAGGCAAGGCAACTTACACAACTTACACTTACACTTACACAACAACACTTACACAAAGGCAAACTCGACGTGGACCAGATTCCCCTCGTCATTTGCGTCCCATTTGTTCCTCTGCCCATGCCTACAAAAGCGGAAATGAGTAATCGCACTTTCACACTCAATCACACGCACACACAATCGTACACACGCACACACACTCGTACACACGCGCGCGCACACTCACACACACGCACACGTACACGCGCACACACACGCACACACACACGCGCGCGCGCACGCACACCCACACACAAACACACACACACAGACACACACACACACACACACACACACACACATACACACACACACACACACACACACACACACACACACACACACACACACACACACACACACACACAC
>NW_014577320.1:29093-30763 GCF_000485595.1 Priapulus caudatus | reverse complement strand
CACACACACACACACACACACACACACACACACACACACACACACAAACACACACACACACACACACACACACATATATATACATACACACACGCACATACACACACGCACACACACACGCACGCGCGCACACACGCACACACGCACTTACACGCGCGCGCGCACACGCACTCGCGCATGGCTGCACACGCACTCGCGCATGGCTGCACACGCACACACAGATATTCGCATGCATGAGATCAATTAGCACATCACTGACCAGGTCGCCTCGATATGCAATAATTACAGTAGGCCCCTACAATAGATATTAGACATAATACCTGAGACGGCCATTGAATGTAACTCTACACCTTGCCAGCGGTTCTAAAACTTCAATTTTCAGCCCTGCTGCAGTGAAAGTTTGCCCATCAGTGTTATAAACAGTTGTGTCAGGAAACCCGGGAAAGTGGAAGTAACGGCCATCTTCGAGCTTCAACATCAACCATACCTGTAGCAGATGATTGTTCTTATTGACGATATAATTGAATAGATAGGCCTACAATACGATACTTAGTATATGACGTACTGATTCACTGTATTCTCACTCATCATTCAAAGTCTTGTAAACGATATAATACTAGATCTAACATGGAAACTTTTGAAAATGTTCATATTCAATAGCATATACTAAGAAAAACATTTACTCTTCAGAAGGATAACGCATAAACAAGAAACCCATCTAATGATCCATGTAGGCCTACCTCAGCAGTTCTGTCACATAGACGTGTTATATGCGCCACCAACCGGTTGCCATGTCTATCCAAGCCGTTAATGGAAATGCAATCAAATGCCTGAAATAGCAACACCCAAGTAAGAAACATGGCACTTGCAAGCAGAAAATTAAACAAGAATACTCATCCACCCAAGAGGTCACGATGGGTCATGAGAAGAAGTCATACCGCACACTTGGAACGTTTCAATAATATAATGATGGTATATAAACACGAAATGTATTTACTACCAAAGTCCTAATGTTTCTCTACTATCTTTTGCCTATTATTAGTAATAACTTTCTATAAATGCCGTTGAAATACTCCCCTGCAAAAACGCACAAACGCCACCGCAAAACTCCCACCGCACAAACGCCGCTGTGCACAAAGTACAAAATTATAGTTTTTTGCTTGTCTATCATTTTGTTGTTTGTGCACAGCGGCGTACGTACGGTGTACTTAATTGTGCGTTGCAGAGGCATTTGAACGGCATTTACAGGAATTACGTTTCAATAATAAAATGATGGTATATAAACACGAAATGTATTTACTACCAAAGTCCTAATGTTTCTCTACTATCTTTTGCCTATTATTAGTAATAACTTTCTATAAATGCCGTTGAAATACTCCCCTGCAAAAACGCACAAACGCCACCGCAAAACTCCCACCGCACAAACGCCGCTGTGCACAAAGTACAAAATTATAGTTTTTTGCTTGTCTATCATTTTGTTGTTTGTGCACAGCGGCGTAGGGGAACCCGGGGCAAAGTGGACCGAAGAAATTTGGTTGGCCAAAACGCTGTGAAAGAGCGAGACAAAGTGAAATGTTTGGCTCTAATCCGTTGGCTTAGGACAAGAACTAACAGGCGGTACAAACAAAGTTTATTTAAAAAACGACTTTATTGAAATATACAAAATTATA
>NW_014577320.1:26785-28433 GCF_000485595.1 Priapulus caudatus | reverse complement strand
TCCATCAAAAACGATGCATCATCAACTGAGCTTCTAATGAAAACAGTCACAGATAGATGGGGGCATCAGCATAGATCTGCTGAGACAATTCCACTTTGCCCTGTGTTCCGCTTTGCCCCGGGTTCCCCTACGTATACGGTGTACTTAATTGTGCGTTGCAGAGGCATTTGAACGGCATTTACAGGAAATTATCAGTAATAATAGCCGAAAGAGAGTAGAGAAACATTAAGACTTTAGTAGTAAATCCATTTCGTGTTTATTTACCATCATTTTATTATTAAAACTTTCCAAGTGCCGGTGGGTCAAACCATGTGTAGGCCTATAGAGGTGGTTCACGGGCAACTAAACACCCGACTTAGAAGCACAGAAATTTACGTGATCAATACTATTAATAATAATTAATGCAATAATATTCACGCATACCGGCGCTTACTACCACACGGGCACACGTGCAGGCACACACATACGCGCGTACATACACGCATGCGTAGACACATACGCACATACGTACCTACGTTCACTCACACCTAGCTGCATGCATGCACGCACGCAGAACCACACACGCGCGGCGTATGTGCGTATGTGATAGCCCCGCCAGCTAGAAATAACATTAAAGTTTTATTTTCTATTGACGCACGTTCCTTTACCGTACATTTTGATTATCACAAAGAGGTTGTGCTTCTTCCTGTTGCGCAACGAGACATTCTGGATGCATGCGGGTGCGATCCAGTCGTGGTTGTTGCCCATCGTCTGGCTGCCTCCATTTCCTAATCACACAGTAGATGCACGCGATCGCGCGTTTGCTCAAGTACCAAGAACCTGCGCAAATAAATGTGCTTATATCGATGAAATTCGAGTTTGAAAATTAATCGTATAAATAATCCGATAATAATTTCATATATATTAAAACGAAATCTATAGAAATTGAGGGATAATATCAAGAGTACATAATAGAGTCTCTATTATGAAGGGCTTACTATTGATAATATATAAGAATAAGTCTGCAGGAATTTTGCATGGCGCAGATGCTGCCGAACAGGTGCTTACCTGGTTGGGCATATTTCCCGCAGATTGGTTGCACCACTCGAGAATAGAACACATTATAGATTATGTAGGCGACAGCTACAGCAAACACAAATTGTAAGAGCATGTCAACCTTTTCGGAGGTGGCAAAGCAGAAGAGAAACTGGTTTACATATCTGCAACTCGCTCATAATTCGCAGTGTTTTGTCGCATAACACAGCAGATATATGCTAGCAAGCACACATTATAGGGTTCATAGGTGCATCGTACTTTTACTCTTGAAATATCAACAGGTATTAGTTATCTTGGCGTGTCAGTGCGTCCGTGCGTGCGGATAAAAATCTATAAAATCAGCACACAACCTTTCACGTCCAGAGAGACATGATACAAGATTGCGTGGCACAGCTTTGCTGTTGATCCTAAGCGCTGCGCGCGGATGAGACGCGCAGTTCCGCGGGATATGTATGTATGTCCGCGGGATAAGTATGAAGCGCTGTCCGCAGTGGAGACGTGCGCCAAATTCGAGGCCCGGCGCACGTCTACACAGCGGTCAGCGGATGGTCTGTAGTTTTAGAAGATGCGACTCTCGTTGCTTGGACTCATACAAATAATACACTAGTTAGAC
>NW_014577320.1:23935-25710 GCF_000485595.1 Priapulus caudatus | reverse complement strand
ATTATTACAATTTATAGGCTTATTATAGCAAAATTGATAGAAGTTTGATAATTTTAGATGTGATCTCTAGCTTCAAAACTCCTGGAGGTGTGACTTGCGCTGCAAAATACCATATGACTTGCCACAATTGCCGACCTTGTCTGCATGCACTTACCATTCTGAGGACCAATTAGACTACAATTGGGAATCGTGCATTCTTTTTATCAACATAACGTCTGATGCTGGTGTACCTGGTATTCGTTGTGGAAAAGCTTCCAATATATAACGCCCTGCTTCATTATTACCATATGCGACACAATGTCTGATGCTGGTGCATCTGGTACTGATCATGGAATATAGCTACCAATATCACAAAACAGAAGTGTTGCAAACGGCTTAGGCCTACAACTAAAAACAGTGCAAAAAAATTTACATTCTCAAACAGAGATTGGCCAAGCCGCATTTAACAGTAAAATCTCATAGGAATAATTCTAAGAAAAACATTGAAGCACTCATCTTCTCACTGTCAGAGTTTCTCTGGGCAGTGGGACAGCTCTGCAGTTTGTCTCAATACAGATACATGCAGTTTATAAGAGTAGACACAATAGTTCGCTGCATTAGTTGAAAAGTCATTGTCTCTTATACTGTAGACTAAAGACACATGTTTTAAGAATTATTTCTCGCACAATTTCGTACAAGCTTAATTCCTACAGCAGAAAGCTCATAAACAAAAACGCGATAATGCAGCGATTTACAATTTAGCACATTATTCTTAATTTACTCTGTTACTCTGTTACATTACTCATTTTACTGTTTACTGTTTACGTTTCTCTGTTTATGAGTACCTCCCTACAATCTATACTGTTGATATCAGTCAATCATTTATCTGGTATCCTGCAGATACTAACCCGTCGTTGGTCGGCGCTAATGTCGCCCGCGAGACATAATTTTAACGTTGTGTGCATATTATGCGCGCGCACGCGAGCGTGTGTGCGTGCGTGCGCGCGCGTCTGTGTGTACATGGGCGTGGTGTGTGTGTGTGTGTGTGTGTGTGTGTGTGTGTGTGTGTGTGTGTGTTTTGTATACAGAGCTGCACGTGACTGCCGTTGCTCATCATTGCGTCATCAGCTGTTCAACGGCATCTATATTTACCAACGTTCTGTTAGTTGGCTAGTTAATTAGCTGTGTTTACCGATAGAGAACATGCACTATCTAGGTAAATGTTCATTTAGCCCGAAAGTCTATCTAATACTTACCGCCGCGGACTGCATATTACGTATATATATAGTTGTAATCGTGGCGGTTGCTTCGAAGCATTTCGTCGTATGTATTTCTATGTACATTGGCTGATACTCGTTGGCGAGGCGACCACGTGATCCAGTTATCGCAACGCGCGTGGCACGGCGGGGAAGGCCAACGTTTGAATTTAGAATATCGTTAAACCATAGAAATACACACTACTAACACTGAATCACCAACTTTTGTAGATTTCTGCGTGGTTTCTCCAGTAACCACCAATAATAATACGCCTAGTGAGAGCGCCCGAAACGGGCATTACACAGAATAATAATGTAGTACAAATATCTATCGCTATAAAGTTCATAGATCATCTTTTGTTCAAATTCTTTAGTCTTCGTTCACTTTTTCTTTCATACTGTTTGATTCGCTTTCTGTTGAAGCATTCACAAGTTGTATGCACAAGACTCTCTGTGTACCCAAGGCCCGATATATAGCGAGGACCACCGTATATATATGATATAGTAGTAGTAATTGGTAAGATATAGTAGTAGTAATTG
>NW_014577320.1:4902-23925 GCF_000485595.1 Priapulus caudatus | reverse complement strand
CGTTAATTCGGGCAAGTCTGTTTTGCTACACTAAAGTTATAGTTAGTGCAGCGTGTGAAACTCTCCACCGGCCGCGCGGCAGTCTAAGGAAAATTGTCTGCGAAATGCCTCGAAGAGAGCCTCGTCGCGCCATCTATGGGCCGCGATATGTACGAGAATAACTTCAGGGCGTTAAATTAAATAAATTAGAAATCGCTTTTATAGGAAAAAACGTAACGCGCCAACAAAAAAAAACAGCAATTACGACCATTGGATTTATTCTCGCCCTACGTGCAGAGTCCAAAGGCTTCTGCAATGGCCAGAACTGCTCAATTGACCAATTCTCGGGCTTTGTCTAGTACCCAAAGGGCCTTGCGTATATAGTTATACATATTGGGCAGCGAATTGTCTCTAAAGGCACCACCAGGTGGTGCTGTTCGCGCTTCGCGCGTATACCGGGCTGCAGACTGTCCAGATTATATTATAGAGATCAGTGGGGCATATAGGCTACTGCGCTAAACATGGTGCCGACTTATAGTAGCTTAAGTGCATACCACTGAGTAATCCGTGGTGTGGAGAGGGGGTGACCTATATATAGCTTTATCGGAGCACTTTGATCGCAAAAGACCGTATAAAATTAGGTCATGGCTATTCAGGATTACCGTTCACGTAGTTTTACATTTCGCCACCAGGTGAGCTTTTCGTTTCACGCTACTGCAGGGTAGAGTCCCTATACTGCAGGGGACACAGCAAAGACCGTCAATAACCGTCTATTATTACAATTTATATGCTTATTATAGCAAAATTGATAGAAGTTTGATAATTTTAGATGTGATCTCTAGCTTCAAAACTCCTGGAAGTCTGACTTGCACTGCAAAATACCATATGACTTGCCACAATTGCCGACTCTGTCTTACATCACTCATGCACTTACCATTCTGAGGACTAATTAGACTACAATTGGGAATCGTGCATTCTTTTTATCAATATAACGTCTGATGCTGGTGTACCTGGTATTCGTTGTGGAAAAGCTTCCAAGATATAACGCCCTGCTTCATTATTACCATATGCGACACAATGTCTGATGCTGGTGCATCTGGTACTGATCATGGAATATAGCTACCAATATCACAAAACAGAAGTGTTGCAAACGGCTTAGGCCTACAACTAAAAACAGTGCAAAAAAATTTACATTCTCAAGCAGAGATTGGCCAAGCCGCATTTAACAGTAAAATCTCATAGGAATAATTCTAAGAAAAACATTTAAGCACTCATCTTCTCACTGTCAGAGTTTCTCTGGGCAGTGGGACAGCTCTGCAGTTTGTCTCAATACAGGTACATGCAGTTTACAAGAGTAGACACAGTAGTTCGCTGCATTAGTTGAAAAGTCATTGTCTCTTGTACTGTAGACCAAAGACACATGTTTTAAGAATTATTTCTCGCACAATTTCGTACAAGCTTAATTCCTACAGCAGAAAGCTCATAAACAAAAACACGATAATGCAGCGATTTACAATTTAGCCCATTATTCTTAATTTACTCTGTTACTCTGTTACATTACTCATTTTACTGTTTACTGTTTACGTTTCTCTGTTTATGAGTACTTCCCTACAGTCTATACTGTTGATATCACCCAATCATTTATCTGGTATCCTGCGGATACTAACCCGTCGTTGGTCGGCGCTAATGTCGCGCGTGAGACATAATTTTAACGTTGTGTGCATATTATGCGCGCGCACGCGAGCGTGTGTGCGTGCGTGCGCGCGCGCGTGTGTGTGTATGTGTGTGTGTGTGCGTGTGCGTGTGCGTGTGCGTGTGCGTGTGCGTGTGCGTGTGCGTGTGCGTGTGCGTGTGCGTGTGCGTGTGCGTGTACGTGTGCGTGGTGTGTGTGTGTGTGTATGTGTGTGTGTGTGTGTGTGTTTTGTATACAGAGAGCTACACGTGACTGCCGTTGCTCAGCATTGCGTCATCAACTGTTCAACGGCATCTATATTTACCAACGTTCTGTTAGTTGGCTAGTTAATTAGCTGTGTTTACCGATAGAGAACATGCACTATCTAGGTAAATGTTCATTCAGCCCGAAAGCCTATCTAATACTTTCCGCCGCGGACTGCATATATTACGTATATATATAGTTGTAATCGTGGCGGCTGCTTCGAAGCATTTCGTCCCATCTATTTCTATGTACATTGGCTGATACTCGTCGGCGAGGCGACCACGTGATCCAGTTATCGCAACGCGCGTGGCACGGCGGGGAAGGCCAACGTTTGAATTTAGAATATCGTTAAACCATAGAAATACACACTACTAACACTGAATCACCAACTTTTGTAGATTTCTGCGTGGTTTCTCCAGTAACCACCAGGGCGCAGCGTAAAAGGATACAGAGCGCTTCCGGTCTGTAAAATCCTACTCATAATAACCGTAAGACCATTTCCTTTCTCCCAATTTATTCCACAACTTCAGTTTGATCAGAATGGAAAGTTTGGATGAAGTATTTCAATAAGTATCAGTATAGGGCCGAAAATATATAGGACATTAGAATAGATGTAGTGATATCTGCATGCTAACTAGACTTATAATATTGATTTTAAAATAACATTGTTTATATCATACCAAAACTTCTCCGATGGCCTATGGCTATCCTCATTTTGGGCAGTACAATTCTAAGATTGACAAGATTGAAAAAGGAAAGTAACACAAATTTTTGACTGATCCATTATTAACAATAACGTTATGATTCATTATAATTATATATTATCTTGATATATACTCAGGTTTTTATACTCAGGATCTCGTGCACCGCAAATGTGCGTTCGCGTCTCGAATACACGAGAAAGGCACCGAAATTACTTCAACTGAAAATAGCGCACTTATATAGGCGCGGCGAGAAAATAGCTTTGTTGGTAGATTTTATCGCGAGCCCGGCCGGCCTTCTCCGATCGGAACTGGTCTTGGGGATTTTTTTCCTGTTTATGTGCGCGCAATGTGCCTGCCCTCTGTGCGGCGAGTGAACAGCAACGGTAGAACGTGTCCAAGAGCAGCCGATTTTTGCACAGACAACAATTTGTAAAAAACAGTGTTGACGGGTGTATAAGTGTAAGGTAGGAAGAATTCGTGAAGAAGAGGAGTGAATGAATTAGTGGGATAGGAGAGGTAATGCACGCACGCACGCTGGCACACGCACACGCGCGCATACACACATATGAATACACACGCACTCATTTACATACGAACACACGCACTCATTTACATACGAACACACGCACACACGCACGCATACACGCACGCACATATTGTATATAAACATACAAATTAGCTTACAAATAGTGCAAACTTGCGTTCTACGGGAGTACATTACAATTTACACGTAGGGGTGTAGGTTTTTTTTCAAAACGTGAAGGTTTATAATGTAAAATTGGCGTTTTTACCATGGTATAGTTGCTATATCTATAACTACATATTGATACTTAAGTAACGACACGAGTACTAAGACTTCGACGAGTACTAAGTAAGACACGAGTACTAATGTTCGCTATATACCTTTCTACAGGAGTCAATAAAACTGAATTTATTTTAAAGCTTGCTTCACACCGAATAACATTCGTCGCATCATATTCATTGAAAAGAATATCGCTGCTAGGTCTCGAGAAGCTTAGTACTATTAAGCACAGTGATGAATCTGGTTAATGTTTATTAGGGTAATTAGGTTTTTGTGTGTATAAGCAGTGCGCGGATTATTTAACAATCGCACACAACGCGACTGCCATTTCCCTCATGCATAGTTTGTCCCCCGACGAATTTTTCTGTATCACCGCCACCTCTGGGTTGTAGACTCTGGCCTTGGTGGCCAGAAAGTCGCTTACAGTTGGTTGCCGTTTATAGCGGATCTTAATATAGTTAAATGTCGTAGCTTGCAATCCTAATGACTGTATTTTGGAATGATCAAACGTACAAAGAAGAAAATACGACGTAAAATATCCAAGAACTGACGAACCGTTCGTACGCACAATATCGTGAGTAGCTCGCTCGTACGCAGAAACAGGCATTTACAATTTGGGTTTACGTCCAACTGTCCGTCGGATTTCCGTCTTGAGAAAAATTATGAATTTCATTTTATTTTTTGCTACAATATTCTTCAAAAGTGAATTGCATCTAATGATCTTAACTATGTACGCTTGTTATATATTCTCGTATAATAGTGTTTTATCCAAGTTTTTATGTTACAAATTAAATAGATTGTAGTATTTTCGAAATTTCGATCTTATCAGGAAATGTCACTAAATGTGTTCTATATTGCACAGAATCCATGGCTTCTGGGTGGGGGGGGGATTTCGCCAGGTGCTGCTGAAGAAACGTCTCCATCATCATCATACGCGCACACGCGTTCACCCACACACCCACACTGTATGGTCATCTACTGTGTGTGTGTATATCATACATCTTGAATGATAAAGCTAATGTTCGGGATATATATATCAGTGCGAGCTACCCTTGTGTTTAGCCTCGTTGACGCTGGCAGAGGAAAACAACGCTATGTAGGGTCGGTTAGTTGATTTCATGGCAAAAGCAAATGCAAAGGTTGAGTAATGTCAACATCTAAGAAACCAGCCAAATCAGGCGAAGATAGGGTTGAGTTTTCCCTGGCAGACATGAAGGTTGAACACACGCACACACACACACACACACACACACACACACACCTCACCTCACCTCACCTCACACGCCACACGCACACACCCATACACTCACCTCATCTTGAGTTCGTAGCTTGCTGGATACGGCGTCGACTGCTTTAGTCACAGCTTGCATTGCCTTTTTATTAACTACAGCTGCCAAGTTTCCAGCAAAACTTCCAAACAGTCCTCTTTCTTTGTCCCACTTCATAAATTATTAAGTCTATTTCCTCTGCGGAAATATTCCTATTCTCTCGCCTCTTTTATGGAGTTGCCGTGTAGATTTTAAATAACTTTGCTCTCACCGCACTCTTTGAGAATGGTGCTATAGGAGACAGATGGCTATTAGGAGACGGTGCATGGCTAGTTCATAAAGGCTTGTTTGATGATACCTTACGCGAACACACGAACTGCAGCAGAGCAACGATAATATAAAGTTCATGCGCTTGTACTAGGTGTGTTGTTGAGTGCTGCTTTGGGATTTTGAAAAGCCAAGATTGATTACCAATCCGATATTTAGATGACATTCTTATTGATGCCAACATTCTGCTGTAGCCCTTGTATTCCGTCGTTACTTTAACTTGTCGGTCAGTGATCGTAGACAATGATGGTCGAAGAGGTTGTGTATATTATACATGATATCGACGTCTTTATTTAAATACATATGTTGCAGCGTACATGTGCGGGTTGGCTTAGCCAGTGCCACACCCGACTCCTCTCGAATCTTCTTATCTCCCCCTATTTATAGGCATCTCATTATGCCATCCGTCCCAGATCAATATAACCAATGAGCATCCCGCGTGCCGTATTGATTCTGTATAATTCTGTTGCCCGGATGTAAGGTGTTCGGATATGTGACGATGAGTCATATCTCTGTTACGGCGCAGTAACCTATTTCGCGTCGCCACGTCGCCACACTGCCTGATAGGCTAGATGCATGGTGTACAGAATATTGGGAGACACTGACAGGAAGCTATGCAAATGATAAAGCACATCACTGAGAGGTGTTTTACGTAAACCACGTTTGGTCATAACGTAGGGAAGTTTTAATTTAGCCCCACCCTGTGTAAAATGTATATATATTTTCCAAAACGTTCAAAACAATATGACCCGGGTAACCCTGTGTAGTGCGACGAGGCTGTATATCTGTTTGCTTGACTAGTAAGTAATACGACGTGCTTTGCAGCTACAGCGGTTTATGTGTGTCAACTTGAGACAATTATTATTATTTAATGACATAATTCAGCATGCTATTGCTATATTACCTAAATCTTCTTTATATTATTGTAAAACAGCATACGGATCGTTTGTTAACTACCAGTGATACTTTATTGTTTACATCCAAACGTGAAATGTATGGTGGATGTCAATATAATTATTATAATAATATTATTATATGCGAATTCCTCTACAACGTAGCGGCGCGCGTGAACAGTGAGCGTGCCGCGCAACCCGTGCACGTCAATAGACCCTGGCTAACACAATGTAAGGTTCACTGCCACCATAGATAAGGTTTACTGCCACCATAGATTTATACAAACACATACAGCACAAGTGTTTGTATAATATATCTATGCTGCCACTGGCCAAAAGTAAGCTCCGCCCACTTTTTATCGATTTTTGATAGGCCAACGCTGCTTTAGTCTGGATCCAGGAACATGTGCATACGAACATCCCACGCACGTTTCTTGAATGCTAACTAAAGTTGTGCGTGAGATGTTCGTGAATCCGGCTGGAGTATATACGAGATGCGATGGCTATAATAAGGGGACTGATTGCAGATCGATACACGCACATTTCATAAACGTTTGTACGACACGCGTAGGTGTAGCTTTCTAATTCAATACAAGTACGATAGACGTATAAAAAATTACCCGTCTGACGTGTTGGCAGCTGGCAGTATATTTACTACATACGTTTCATTTATATTATATTATATATATATATTAATATATTATATTATATATATATTATATATTATATATATAGTATATATATATTATATATATTATATATTATATTATATATATTTATATTATATTCATATATTACGTTTATTGAGCACGCGACTTTTTGAGTAAAAACCACTAATCTTTTTTTTCGTAAGAGCAAGTTGCCGCTTCGTATATAGCGAGTGATTTACAAATTTCGTATATGTAAATTTACATAACACAGGTTGTCGTAACGCGGGGTATTACTATTGCTGCAGTTGTTAGATTTTCTAGTGGTATAATAGCAATGATTCTATAATATTTCTAGTACTATTATTAATATAATATTATGTGATAGCGGTGTGGCGAAGATCTCTTGTTATTCGTCTCTGTAATCAGCATTCGCTGAGAGCCATGGCAGAGTACAGTATAAAACCCGCACACACACGCAAACAATTGCCTACACACGTACATGCACAGGCAGCAGATAGATCTACGATACAGATAATATGCTTCTATCCAGAAACCGGACGAGAGTCCGGAACAGCTTTGAAACGCTCTGTATGTTCTCTCATGACGACAAGCACACGAGTTGATATAGATTCGAGGGGTTCGCTAAGAGCATATGATTTGGCCACTCGCAGAACGATTAACTCGACAAAATTGTTCACGAACCAGTGAAAAGCTCTTTATAATATATATATATATATATATATATATATATGTGCATGTGGCTACACCAGGACCCTAGTCGATATAGTTTATAAACGGTGAGGTACACATGACCAAATGACGATTCCTATAGCTGTAGAGCAACCACCAAACCCTATGGCCTAGGCAACTAAAAGAGAGGAGATGATGCTAGACAGACAATTCATATTGGAACATACCGGTTGCAACGTAGTTCGCTTGTGCCAGTAGATGACACAGTTTGCACGAGATACCAAGCAACCAACACAAGAAGTAAACAGGGTGGCATAAGACCTGCCCGTTGATGTCAACAGGGAAAGTCGCCATCGCACCTTCATCATCAGCACTGTGATAATTGCACCAATAACCACCATGGTTGGCAGCATTGCATTATCAAAAGTAGGCTCAATTATGGATATATACAACAATTGTGCATAATACTAACTATTAAAATGATATTTTGATAAAAACTATAACGTCTAATGGCAATTCGTACAAACAAATGCAATAACTGTACATGTTAAACGGCAGGGAGGGGTCTTAAACTGTTTCGGATGACATAGCCTGCCATATTTTTCCTCATCCCTTATATTAATTACTGCTACAATGAGCCAACGAAACAATCCTGCAACCAATTCAATAGAACTCGTAAAGGTGAACTTTAAAGCTGTACGTTTTATAGACGTTGTTTCACTGTCACTCAATGAAAATCCTTAAAGTGGCTATGCTATAGTAGAGGAAACACCGCATTACTGCCTCTATAGAGAAACGCCTGTATTTCTTTATAGAGCAGTGACAGTTTTATAGACATTACGGCTAGTTCAGATTTGACTGTGCACGCAAACTGCACGCAAACGCTGCGGCTACAGCGCTGTCTTAAAAAACGCCCTGTCGATCAATTCCTGTTGTAGTTGCCTGTATTTTATCGGGTGCTTCTTCATGAGGTTTATGTGCGGAGTGTTGTCGAACACATGGTTGTAGACCTCGCGTTCCAGCTCTCGCCACCGTCGCACCAACTACACGATTCACACGGATGTATATCAAAACCGAATAATGTTCACGCACATGTTGATGTATGTACACGATATTGTATATATGCTCATGTAAGATATGCTGTCGACACTGGTACGTCAAACATGAATAATGTGAAAGTAAATGTTGATATGTAAGGGATAAATACGTGCAGAAGCCAATGCAGCAGAAATAATTCTCACTGATCCTTTACTTTAAATCGACTCGAGAGTAAAAAGATAGATGCTGGGCAACCAAACGGCGCTAGAGCAGAAGACGGAACAAAGCAGAGGGTGCTTGAGTGCGAGAACGAGAAAAGGAGAGAGCGAAAACAAGGAAGAGAGAGGGAGAGAGTGGGAGAGAGAGAGAGAGCGAGAAGGAGAGAAAAAAAGCGAGAGAGAGAGAGAGAAAGAGCGAGAGAGAGCGCGCGCGCGACAGAGAGAGAGAGAGAGAGAGAGAGAGAGAGAGAGAGAGAGAGAGAGAGAGAGAGAGAGAGAGAGAGAGAGAGAGAGAGAGAGAGAGAGAGAGAGAGAGAGAGAGAGAGAGAGAGAGAGAGAATATTTATTACATCACATATTACACAATTTTCAATTACCACTGAATTTTGACATGGACAAAAAAATATAGTATTGAGCCAAAAAGTATACATGAGAATACAACCAAAGTTTCGAAATAACACGAATGCAGTAATTACTTATCTTTATTATTAATATCTTTATTAAGCAACCTTAATCTGCCTTAAATGCTTATCTAATCCATTACCTAAACGAAAACCTGTTATTTCGACATGTTCGACTATTATTTCGTTACGCTCACAAATGAAAGCAGAAGAAATAAACTTCACATTAACAAAAACCAGACACCTAGCTCATTGCAGCGTCTGTTTCAGTTTGACTCGTATACTACCATAACGGGACTCAAAGCCTCGCGATGAAGTCCATAATGTAAAGTTAAAAGGAATTAATTCGATGTAACATTTTCGTCTCCAACCGTGTATTGGAAACTAATGTAGGAACTCATGGACACATGACTATGCACGCCATTCACATGACCACGTAGTTATACACGAAAATGCTACGTGCGAAACGTGACTTGCGTCACTTGCACGCGTGACCGTGTCAGTTGCACGCGTGACCTCGATCCGATTGGGCGCTGACCGTCGTCAGTCTTTGCACGCGTGACCTCGTCTACTTGCACGCGTGACCGTCTTGGTTGACGGGACCGCGTCGTTTGGACACGTGACCTCGTCGGCTGGACGCGGATGACCGGTGTCCGGTTTGACGCTGTGACCTCGTCGGTGGAAGCGTGACCCAGTCGCGCTTGACGATGACCTCGTCGGTGCGCGGTGACCTCTGTCGTTGGACGCTGTGACCGTGTCGGTTGGATGCGTGACCTAGTCGTCTTTTGCACGCGTGACGCGTGTCCGTTGCGACGCGATGACCTCGTCGGTTGAGCGGGCCTCGTCGGTTGCACGCGTGACCGTAGTCAGTTTGGCGCCACGTGACCGTGTCAGTTGGACGCTGTGGACCCGTGTCGTTGGACGCGTGCACCTCGTCGGTTGCACGCGTGACCGTGTCAGGTGCGCCAAGTGAGTTCGTCAGTTTGGACGCGCTTGACCTCGTCAGTGGAACGTGTGACCATGTCAGCTTGGACACCTGACCTCGTCATGTTGGACGTGCTGACCGATAGTCAGTATGGACACGTGACCTCCTGTCAGTTGGAGTGTGACGCCGCTGTCAGTTGGACTGCGTGACCTGTCGGTTGACGCCGTGACCTCGTCGGTTTGGACACGTGGACCTCGGTCATATTATTTGGACTGCTGACCGTGTCAGTTTGGACGGCTGATGACCTCGTACAGGTGCACGCGTGACCTCGTCGGCGTTGCGCGTGACCGTGTCATTGGACGCGCAAGGTGAGTGTTCGTCAGTTGGACGCGTCGACCGTGTCAGTTGACGCGGCTTGACTGTCGCGTTGCACGCTGTGACCGTGTCAGTGCACACGTTGACCTCGTAAGTTTAGACAGTGACCTCGTCAGTTGGACGCGCTGGACTTGTCAGTTGGGACGTGTACCGCGTCAGTTGCACACCGTGACCTCGTAAGTTGGACACTGTGACCGCCTGTCAGTTGCAACACGTGACTACGCCCGCTGGACACGATCAAATTCACTACAGATGGCGTTCTCGCATCATGGGCTCAATCTACCACTCCGACTAACCGTTAATGAGTACCGCCTCCGTTGTATTGTAACAGGCCGCTAGAGCGGCCTACTCACCACGAGCGTAACACCTTACTATATGAAAGGTGGAGGGCTGCTGACTGAAGCCAGGACGGCCAATGAGTGAGCAGTCGCAGCGACTGTTATTAGAGTCATCAATCAGCCTTGAATTGCTCGCCTAATCAGATATCCGCCATAACAAGCTGCCTCGACTGATAACGCTTACAGGCGTTAGTAGTAGCGTGTGGAAAACATAAACGACTGTATGTTAGTACAGGTTACTGCCACAAGCACTTTTTGTTACAATTTGTAACGCTTTTTTACTACAAGTTTTACAGCAGCCACGTACTCGTATCTATGTAATAAGATTATGGACTAATAAAAGTTGCAAAGATAATTTAAAAGCCAACTATTTTTTATGTAATTTGATAAAATAGTGATACGAAATAGTACGCGGCATTGTGCGCCAGCTTACTCTTTAAATCATACGCTAGTTACGGAATCTCAATGTCGCTGGCTTCCTGGAGTCCGCCCACTTTAAAAATGCTCTAGCATTGTGGCAGTTGGTATCCTGAGTGTACGAAGGGAGCGGCTGCATGCTTTTTGCGAAACAACTACGGCTGCTGTTACACGTGACCACGCCTGGATGGACACGTGACGCAAGCCGCTGGACATATCACCACGCTTGCCTGGACACGGGCCCACAATCTGAATGAGCACGTGACTACCCTAGCTGTTTAAACACAATGTAACACTTTAGCTCTGCAAAATCGGATGCCGCCATCTCGCTTGGAAAGACCAGCTTCGTAACGTGTGTTGTGTGTGCCGTGACGTGATTGCGTGCGCCCACGTGTGCGCACCGTGCGCAATGAGCGCGGATTTTTAAAGAAGAGCCGGATTTTCTGTGGGCGTGGTATTCTAGAGCAGGCAGGCAGCAGAGGGTATTGATGCAGATGAATCTGAGCCTATGTATCACAAGTTACCCTGTGTGCTAGATGTACAGTTAATACATACTCCCTACTCCTAATAGTTTACATTGCGAAAGCTTAGCTTGTTATGCGGCTTCAACTATAACCTGACAATCTCAGTGTCTCGATTGGTCGTAATCCTGTTAATACTTTCTAGTAAATGTAGCCAGGAACACTGATGTAAGATTATTGATTCAAAACGCCTGTAGATGACAAGAACAATATCCTGGAATACGCATATTTTCACAATTTTTATTCATTTAATCGCACATATATAGTTTTACTATTCGGTATATAATGCTGTTAGAAGCAGATAAGCTCTCTACGACGGGTAAGTGTTATTGGTGACTGCAATATCTCAACCTGTGTAATGTAACACTTATTCTTCTATAGTGAACTACAGGGCGATTGTAATGTCGTATGAACACATGAAGAAACTGTGAAAACTGATGAACAGTTGTCTGACTATATAATATTAGAATATTAGAATATAATATATTATATAATATGTTAATGATACTATATATATATATATATATAATATATTATATATATAATATATATTAGATTATAAATTATATATAAGAATTTATACAAGTGCGTTCCATTATCTTTCTTCGTTATGGGTTTTCCTTTTCTGGTTTGCCTTAATTTTATAGATAAGAATGCCAACAGTACAATATAGCCACTGCGAAATAGGGTAGATAACTTATGCTGCATGCACTACATTTCAGATTGCCGCAAGTGCCTGCAGTGAAGCCAGTGCATCAGCATGTACATTGCGAAGTTGACATGGAATCTGTGCTGTAGATGAGGTCGAAGGAGGCCTGAAAGAGCGGGTGGCGGGAACATGATTGCACTAGAACAGTACCTGTCCATTAGAAACAGTTTAAGCTGTAATTTGTGTAAATATATCTGTGTGATGTGTGCGTGCGTGCGTGTGGGTGTGTGCGTTACGTGTGTGCGGTGCGTACGCGTGCGGATCTGCCTTGAGTAGTGCTTTGTGTGGCGTGTTGCGTGTGGGGGCGGTCGTGTGAGCAGTACGTGCGTGTGCGTGATGGCATGTGCGCGTGTTTGTGTGTGTGCGCGCGGCGCGTGTGTGTGTGCGTGTGCGCGAGCGTGCGTTTCTAAATAAGCACTTTATGATTTCACTTATATGCCACACAGACGCAGTGATAATTCTACTCGTTTATTAAATTGTTTTTCCCCACTCTCTTGATAGATGACACAATTATTGAATTGTCGTAATTATATATAATAATATATGTATATTCAATAACTCGCTGCGTAGCGGGAAAAACGAAATCATGTACACACACACACACACACACACATCACACACACACACACACACACACACACACCAACACATCACACACACACACCCACACCACACGACACCACTACACACACACGACGCACACGCCACACGCAACACGCGCACACGCCACAACTTACACGCTGCGCGCACGCCGCAACGCACCGCGCGCGCGCGGTTAGTGTATTCACATATAACTATGCCATACGTAACATTTAGCTATTATTCTTGGTTATTTATCAAGCTCTCTGTAGCCGCAAATATATATATATATATTATATATATATATATATATATCATATGATTGCCGCCCTACAAACGCGCATTCTATGGAAATTTCATCGCATGCAAATTTAATGGTAAATTGTAAATTGGTAAAGGACGTTACTCAGGTGATAATTGATGTAGGGTTTCCCACGTGGATGAGAGGGAGTCAGAGGACAAAGAGACAGACGTCAGAGGGAGAGGTCGCGAGCGAGCGTGTTGTGAGAGAGAAGAGAAGACGCAAAATAGAGGAAATGTGACGACGAAAAGAGGGAGAGCAGAGCAAGAAAGGAATAGATGAGAAATGGAAGAAAGGAGGCGAGAAGAAGACGGAGAGTGGGAAATAAAGGGAAGTAGATGGAGGAGATGACGAAATGGCAATGGCGCGATGTCAGTCAAGGCAGGGAGATAGAGAGATTGAGCAGAAGGATAGGCGATGTTATGTAGGATGAAGGCGAGTTTGTTTACTTTTCACTTTCCTTGGTTCGCTCAGCATCTTCGGAGTTCGTTTCCGTGTACACTGCTCAGGATGGGGTCCTTTGCAAGTCTTATGCCCAACGCCGAACAACCGATGACCGCTACGGCAGCTTTATGGTCGCCCCTTTATTAATAACTGCTATAACGCCTGCAGCCCCTGCCCTCATGCAATTCCGAAATTGTTGCCATAATAAGATGTTGTACTATAATGGAACTATACGGAACAACATCGAGCTGTCAAATCTTACCAGTGGCACCTGCTAAAAGCTAGCAGAGGAGGTTCGAAAGAGTGAAAATACACGCGTCGGTCATTGCACACTCAACAAACACGGTACGAGGTGCGCTGTCTTTACAAGTCAATTAGCTGCGTCAACGCCATATTAATCAGGACTGAATTAGTTATAGCAGTGTATATATTCGTGTATTCCCTGCGTATGCATTCAACGTGCCTCGCGGTGTTTAAGTCTTCTACATCTATTCATGTACTCCTCTATAATTAACAGCCTAAAGCGTGGCACGCCGTTCCCTGCCTAAGCAATTTCGCTGTCCTGAATAACAGCCAATCTGCCTCACAACCTCAGTGTCCATTGTATCTCGACAAAATCGCGAACAGAATCGCGAAAGCGAACGAACGGATATGGCCAGATAAACGTGTTATATGTTCACATCATGTACGCGCATGCGTGACGCGTACTTGCCACGCGTGCACAACACACACACACACACACACAGCACACACAACACACACACACACACTATATATTTTATCAAAAAAGTGCTTTTGCTAACTTTGATTTGAAGCAATACTAAATCCAGTAAAATCAAGGGGTGCCTAATCGTTAATTAAATGAATTATAAGCAGCGAGTGTCGCGCGACGCTCGCGTTTGAGTAGGCTTATTAGTTAGTCGTGCGTGATCAATTCCTCAGTCCGTTAGTTTATTACGCCAAAGAATTTAGGAGATAAAAATAGGGTCCTATTTGTGATGGCCTGTAGATTTAATGATTTTCCCAGCCAGTAACTATGAATGACGCGCGCAGTGTGACCTTGATAAACTCGAGCTGGTGATTGGTTGTTTGAGCCTATATATATTGTACCTGATCACCAGTACAAACTTACTTGGTAAACAGATTCTAGCAGGCCAGTATTGAGTGTTCGTCGAACATTATGGTGTGAACATTCTTAATGCGAACTAAGTTGGAGAAAATGTGATCTTTCTAAACTTTAGGATGATAGAGTTCTAATAAGAGCAAGTAAAGCCAACAGGAAAACGTTGGGCAAGGTCAAGGCTTTCTACAATTTGTTTAGATGCCTGTTAGGGATACGGACCTTTAACACTGTAAGGCATTGCACCAACATAACGCTCATCAAATTCAAGTGCAACTCATATCCATACATAAGAGAGATGTCTCTCTACGCTCTCAGATGATTTTTTTTTATTCATCGCTCTATTTAAGTGACCCAAAATTCCGTGGAATTTATACAAAAACATTTTTTTTTTGTTATTTTTCAGAAACAGCATTTTGTATATTTCTCAGAAACAGCAAAGAGTTGCGCGACTTTTTTTAATGCTTTAATTTTTAGGAAATAAGTTGAATGAGATGTACGAAATTTGTAGTTATGATTTTTCAAAACGAAAAAATTTTCGTAACAAAGGCCATAACTTATAAATAAAATATTATAAAAATTCATAGGGTCCTTTTTCCTTTCATATGTTTAGATTAAAAGTAACAAAAACATATTTGGAATCAGAGTTTCGTGAGTTCGAGAAAGAAATAGGCGTTTGAAATTCAGCACACTTCAGCATTGGCAATGACATACTTACATTTACTGCGTATACATAGCTTGCCATGGAGTACGATCTACCAAATAAGTGGGTATTGAAATTTCGACCAATATTACGTCTTTAACCCTAACAAGTATCCTTAATGATTACTCTCAAAGGTTTTACGGCAAAATTTTACGATCTTTTTCATTTTCAACTTTATTTCATGGCCAAACATATGCGTCATCTCTGTACATGCTGCATTTTCTCCATATAACGATTACATGTAACTTTTCAGTAGCGTTTTGCATTGCCCCGGCGGTAACAAAAAACGGTGTTATGTGAGCTCTGCGGCTGAACGTCATGAATAACCGTCAGAGACATTACTACAAACCAGTATTTTCCACGATATTTCACTAGCCAGTATATATTCAGCATGAACCTTCTACAGCTGTCATCTGCCAGATGAATAGTGTGGAACTATTCCTAACGCTGCCAAAATATAGTTTGTTTTACCTCGCCTAACTTAGTTGCGCGGCGTTCGTTGACAGTTGTGACGTCCAAGGAATGGCGGTGTTTCGCGCGTTAACCCACGTAACTTTTCACAATTCTCAAAGGTGCATGGAAACATTTTTACAATTGAGTGCGGTGTTCATTTAGTATGGATATGTCACAGTAAGCTACTAACATGTATATGCTTTCAATACCTTCACCCATTTAGCACACAGGCGGGCCGCTCATTGTGAAAAAATAGAAAACGACTTGAGTTCTCTTACCGTTTCGGTTCTTCTGACATATTAGGCCGGATTGTGTAAATGGATATTTCTCTGTGATTACGATGCGAAATAATTAATTTCACTCGTTTTAATGTAAACATATTGATGTAAAATAGTTGCGTCGGCAATGTTTATTTTAAGTGCGCGTATTTTTATGGAGTTATATCTGTTATTCGCTAAAATGTTAAATTTAAACGTTGCGACTTGATTTTTAGGGCAGCTTTTTTTCTTTTTCTCGGGGTATATTGAATTTTAAAGAAAAAATTTTACCTGCTGCGCTATTGTTTGGTTACATATTTGTGCTTAACCTGTGGCAAAATTTTGCTTCTCGCACTTTTTTGTGGTGATATGAGAAATATTTTCACATAACTTACCATTTTTACATAAAAGATTCAAAATTTGCTGTTGTTAACATTAATTAGTGCTTAATCAAATTTCGTGACAATTTTTTGGCTAGAGCATAGTAGATATATCTCCTCTATAAATAAAACGTCGTGATTGCATTCGATTATTCGCAATAAACGTTTAATCTTTCATTAGAGCAATACCGTGCCAAAAGGGTGGGCAGTAACCTTTGAACACAATAGTACCTTTTGCCTACGCCAGGTTTTGCCAAAAAAAATTATTATGGTACCCAGCTAGCTCTATGTAATAGATCCCTAGATCATATATTATTATATTCCTGTCGGCACTTGTTTGCCAGCAAACATGAGTTCTGATATATTCCGAGCGGAAACACGTGTTTTTCATACCATTATATTATCAACATGTTATTTACATTCGTTAATCTTAGTTAAAAAAATGCACGTTTTTAACGCCAGAGTTTTAAGAGCCTAAACTTACTTAAGTTTCTAGCAACACCCAGCGCCCACCATTGTTAGCATATGAAACGTGGCCACGCCTCTTTGTGTGAGAGTATCACAGGCCCCGTTAGCCAGGGGGGTTCGGGGGGTTCGAACGAACACCCCCCCGCAAGCCCCTCCCCCAAGCAAAAAATTATTGTTTGGTTGAAAATTGTGCAAGAAATTTCACCTCAGGTCGCCGTCCATTTTAGTGTATAATTGCAAAAATCTCCACTTCGTGCGGGGGGTGAACAGGAACACCGCCCTCCAACCCTCCCCCCGCTCGGTCGCTTGGCTCGCCTCCCCTGGTCGTTTCGGCCGAGCATGGGGGTGTTACAGGGGGGGTCCAAGGACGTCCCGGACCCCCCTTGCTATCGCGCCAAGAAAACGCATTCTGAGGGCCCGGTAGGGTGTAATTTAAAAAAATATCTGGGGAGGGCCCCCCTGACCCCTCCTTTCGCGTTCGCTCGCAACTATGCCAACATTTTGAAAAACGAACCCCCCCCAATTAGAAGCTGGCTACGGGCTCTTGGTATCTACCAGCGTGACACTGCTACACAAACGCACCACGATGCATCGCATCGCATAGACATCAGCAATAGGTTGCGGTGTGTCTCGTTACACACTTCTGACCGATCTCTCCAAGCTCCAACGAAAACACTTCATATTATTCGACAGCATTAATTGCTTTTCCCCTTCCAGTCGGTCGTACCGATGATGGTCGTTCAGAACCTATCGACGTCGACGAACCACATCACCAATCGGGTGATCACGCGCAACCTCGAGCTACGGCAGTGCATCACGACAACTCATTCACTCGCCTTTGCCAGCCGCCTGCCCTCCCAGCGCCCCCTGGTGTTGCTTTTCTCGTGGTTGAAGGCGAAGCGGCGACACGTCCACAAGTACGGCGACTTCTACCTCCAGCAGGGGTTTGACGTTCTCAACGTTCGGGTCCACATAGATCACGTCCTGTATGCCGCTGGTGCGCTGCAGAAATCGCGTCCAGCAGGTGGCTACTCCTCGCCACCGTTTGCCGCCCGAGGTACGGTCCGGCACCCGCTGCTCTGGCACCTTTTTCACGGCGGGGCTTAGCGTTCTACGGCGAGATGCTGATCAAGATGGCCGCCAATGCGGAGCGCTACAGCGACGTCGTCGGCAGCATCGGCGGCGAGATATTCGACTCCATGGCCTACTCCAAGGACATAGCGATGGGTGTCGGTATGACGGTGACAAACAACCGCAGGCTGCAGAGGCTGATCTCCGTGAGCCTTCAGAAGTACATGGAGGTCACGCACGAGCACACGACTAAGTGAGCGACTAACAGCAGTCACAAAATCGGTTAAATCGTGGAATCCCGCTGTAACGCGATAAAAATCAATCGTTTAAAATGCGCGGTTGCGTTGTTGCGGGGCAGTCAAAAGTGTATGAGAGCAATTAAGGAGGGGAAGGAGACAACAAGGCCGCAAATAAATATCGCGTTTTATCCGAATTTACAACCTTCCACCTACCGGATAAAAGCCTATTATGAAACCAAAGTAACATACTTGCCGAACGTATACGCTTCTCGATTAGAGCCACTTAGGGACTAAAAATACGCAGTTAACCCCGTGTTAGCGGACACCTGTTTCATTCTTGAGAGGATTTCGGACAAAGTGTCGATTAAAATGTTATTGCTGTCCTGTGTGACCTCTGCAACTATTCTTGGGTTTCCTGTATCAAACTAACCGTATGTAGTCAAACATGTGTTCGCGAACACTTCTATAGAACGTAATCCCGCATGTCTATAATTAACACTATTGGCGTTAACCTAAGTAGTCTTTATACAGTGAAACCACCTAAAGGCGTGGGGTGGCGAATTAAATCATACATCGTGGATTCGTATAGGTTTATGTCATAAGGTATGTATTTTTCAGACACTTTTGGAGATCTGAAGCGATGTTTTTACAACAACTATATGAAGTGTCCGTCCCCTCGTTATGTACTCTCTCTCACGGACATCATCGGCTCACAGAGGAAAGCGAGAAAGTAAGACTGCCTTCTTCTAAACCGTCATGCCACTTCTGTATCAGCTGGTGTGTTAGTTGTGCTGTACAATGTGCATAAACCCCTTTA
>NW_014577320.1:0-1450 GCF_000485595.1 Priapulus caudatus | reverse complement strand
ATATCCATTACATAAGAGAGATGTCTCTCTACGCTCTCGATGATTTTTTTTTAATTCATCGCTATTTAAGTGACGGCAAAAACAAAAATGTTTTTTGCTATTTCTCAGAAACAGCATTTTGTTATTTCTCAGAAACAGCAAAGAGTTGGGACTTTTTTTAAATGCTTTAATTTAGGAAATAAGTTGAAAAGATGTACGAAAATTTGTAGTGATTTTCAAAACGGAACAATTTCGTAAACAAAGAGCCATAACTTATAAAATAAAATATTTAAAAAAATTCTAGGGTCCTTTTTTCCTTTCATATGTTAGCATTAAAACGTAACAAAAACATTTGGAATCGGAGTTGTGAGTTTCGAGAAATAGCGTTTGAAAAGTCAGCAACTTCAGCATTGGGAGTGTACATACATAATTTCTACGTATACATAGCTGCCCATGGGTACGATCTACCAAATGGGGTATTGAAATTTCGACCAAAAATTCGTCTTTAACCCTAACAGTATCCTTAAGATTACTCTCAATCAAGGTTTTAGGCAAAATTTTACCGATTTTTCATTTTCAACTTTATTCTATGGCCAACACTATGTGTCACCTCTGTACATGCTCATTTCTCCATATAGCTTCTGATATAGCGATACATGTGAACTTTCAGAGCGTTTTGATTGCCCGCGTACACGTGTAGTGAGCTGCTGCTGACGTCAGTGATGACGTCAGAGACATAATACAACCAGTATTTTCACGATATTCACTAAGCCAGTATCATTCAGCATCAACCCTTCTACAGCTGTCCATCTGCCAGTGATAGGTGAACTATTCCATGCTGCCAAAATATAGTTTTTTTTACCTCGCTACATTAGGCGCGCGTTTGTTGACAGTTGTGACGTCAGGCAATGGGCGGTGTTCGCGCGGATTGTTATGAAGTGCCGTATTTTATGAGATATCTGTTTATTCGCTAAAATGTTAAATTTAAACGTGCGACTTGAATTTTAGGCAGTTTTTTTTACATTTTTCCCGGTAAACATGAATCTTAAAGAAAAATCCTGATGCGCTATTTTGGTACATATTGTGCTTAACCTGTGGCGAAAATTTTGCTTCCTTACTCTTTGTGGTAATTGAGAAATATCCAAAATACCATTTTTACATAAAAATTCAAAATTTGTGTTGTAACATAATTAGGTGCTTAAAATTTCGTGACATTTTTTGGCTAGAGCATAGAGATATATCTCCTCTATAAATAAAACGTGTGATTGATTCGATTCATTCGTCAATAAACGTTTAATCTTCATTAGAGCAATACCCGTGCAAAAGGTGGAGAGTAACCTTAACACAAAGTACCTTTGCCTACCGCAGGTTTTGCCAAAAAAAATTATTATGGTACCCAGCTGCTCTATAGTAATAGATCCCTAGATCATATATATATTTCCTGTCGGACTTGTTGCCAGCAAACAGAGAT
>NW_014577319.1:322278-341945 GCF_000485595.1 Priapulus caudatus | reverse complement strand
ACACACACACACACACACACACACACAACACACACACACACTCACACACTCACACACACAAACACGCACACACGCACGCACACACAAACAAAAAAACACAAACACACACGCACGCACGCACGCACGCACGCACGCACGCACAAACACACAAACAAACGAAAACACAAACAAACACAAACACACACCGCGAAAACAATATCCTCCGCTGCACTACGTGCGGAGGATAAAAACAAACCATTTAATTTTGACCAAGGACATGATGCACTTTTACACAGCGCTGGGTCACAGCGGTGTTGCCACAAGTAACTTGTGTCCTCTCAATCGCTATCAAAGCTCTCTTTCGTGCTACGTAAACATATCACCGACCTATGACACCGCGCCTATATACCGCCTCATACGATGTCGATGTCACGAATCAATCAAGACTGCGGGCGATAGTAATAGGTGCGTTCGATAAGCTCTGATTTAAACCGTCGCACGGCCGCGTTCTGACAAGCGTTGCATATCTAGTGTCTGAGCGCGTGAAGAGACGCCGACGTTAAACCTGAAGGTTATATCCCACTCGGGGCGCGCTCGGGTCAACGTTAAGCGACGCTGCATCACTGCGGGAAGAAGACGATCGATTCTCTGCCTGTCGACGCGTCAAAAGCGGGTTAACGGAACCGGCAGGTGCGTAAAACAGTGTAGGACGTAGGCAGAATAAAATCGTCTTCAGGTGAAAGTGTTATACACGACACCGCGACTAACGAACCGATGCGCGTTGGTGTCGATAGTTGTAGGTTAAAGTGCATTAAATTTCCTCTCGCCGTTGCTGTGGACATTGCTCACTCTGCCACCGCGTGTGTTTACTTAGTTGTCGTCTAGCTGTATCAGTGCGCCTACCACATGAAATGCATACATCAGTCTTTCGTTCATTTGTATTATATACATATACATACATATATACACACACACACACGCATGCACGCACGCACGCACACACACACACACACACACACACACACACACACACACACACACACACACACTTTACTCTCTCTCTCACACACACACACACACACACACACACACACACACACACACACNGTATGTATGTATGTATGTATGTATGTATGTATGTACGTGCATACGTACGTACGTACTTCCAGCGGTCTATGATTAAGGATAATAAATCATGTTTAAGAATAATTAGACGAGCTCTGTTTGCGACAACGGGTCCCAGGTCTAGTAACACTCCACTGATATATGGTACATCTCTATAATACATAACGTATACTATTGTGGCTCTACATTGTGGCGAAAATTGTATTCGCTGTCTCGGCGATTATAATGATATATTGCTACTTTCAAGGTAAAGGATGGCATGTGGACAGGCCTACGCCTGTTTTTGTGGCTCCACCTAACGAACAACCAGATCAACTTTACGCCGCTATCGTCAAAGATTTTTCCGCGATTTTTAACTAATCTTGACCTACACGGAAATAAGATCACCACTATTCCGAGCCAACTGTTTAAAAATGTCATCATACAATATGCGCTGGACATGAGCGGAAACGAGATCACGTCGCTAAATTCTGGTATATTTGCCGCTGGACCTGTGATCCCTCGATTAATCAATACTGTTCACATGCGCTTGCAGGTAGGTAAATTTATTCATTTTCTACCGCGGAAAAATCCAGTAGTCGTAGTGCTCGTAGGGGTAATCATGTTGTTGTTGTTGTTGTTGATGATGATGATGGTGATGATGATGATGATGATGATGATGATGATGATGATGATGATGATGATGATGATGAGGATGAGGATGGTGGTGGTCATGATCATAATACTAATGAAGATGACGATCGTTTTGCTGATGATTATGATGGTAAAAAACGATTATAACGATAACTCTAACCAAGCGAAAAGTTATGAACCCGTTTTCAGCCTTCCGAAACTCCGGACCAAAATACAATGCGATTCGGTTTTGGATACTTTTGAAAATAGAGCTTTCGTTATTGTATTTTTCAGGATAACAAGATCGCGACCATTGAAGATGATGTGTTCGAGCCTCTGAAACTACTTTGGGAAATAAACCTTGGCAACAATAAACTTACGAGAATTACCAATGTATTCATTTAAGATGTGAACTTTTTAGCATGCTTAACAATAATGTTGTTGCGAGCGCCATCAGTCACGCAAATAGATCCATGCTCATTCGGACAATAATTAAATACACTTGCAGATACAGGATAGAAAACCATGCATTAAGCATACTGCTTAAAAATATTTTAATTCGTTAAGTATCCTGAAGATATATTTGCTATATACTAAGGTTAAGAAATTGTTTTTTTTTACTAGTGATTGTTACGTACGGAATTTAATACTATATATGGTATGATATATAGGCCTACCCTGTGGTATTTTACACAAAACAATCCAAGCGTGCTATATAATACCCATTCTTGATTATATAAAAAACACGTCAGATTATCAGAACCCTAAAACTTTTTATTTCCTTGCAGGGAATGTTCAACAAGGCAGACAACTTAGGTTTACTAAATCTCCATGGCAACGAGATCACTGTGATGGAGGACGGGGCATTTACTAACAAAACACGGCTACGCACCATCTACCTGAACAAAAACAAGCTCACTTCAATCAATGATGAACTCTTTCAGGTGAGTCACGACTCCTTACGCGAACATCTACGCCACGAGCAATAAATACCGCGAGAACGACTTAACAACTTAACGACTTAATGAATTAACGACTTAAAGACTTAACTCGGCATTGGCGCAGATTTTCACGCCGTGTTGTAATCATAGCGGAAATGCGCGGGAATTTATGTAGCAGTATTCTTTCCGTTTAATGCGGGCAATATTTCATACATTCGTTATAGGATTTGAACTCCCTGCGCATTCTTAATCTACAAGAAAACAACATTAATACAATATCAGCCGATGCACTTGCCACCACTGACGCTCTCTATGAACTGAATCTGGCGAAGAACAACCTCGCATCGCTACCGAAGAAACTTTTCAAAACGGCTAAGGGCATACTGGCGCTATGGCTCCAGGTGCGTATACTGCAGCGCAGGTTCAAACTGTATATTAAATTTACTCGTGAGAGTGCATGTGATACAGAGACAGGCAGAGATTGGGGCACACAAAGAGAAACAGACAGAGTCAGAGAGAGAGGGCAGCGAGAGACAGGCAGACACAGAGAGCGGCATAGAAAGAGAAAAAGAGAGAGAGTTGGGAGAAGCAGAAAGAGATATGTATGGGAAAAAAGGAAAAAAGGGGGAAAATAAGTTCCCCAGCTGGGACTCGAACCCGGAATCCCGGTGTAGTAGACGGATGTTCTAGCGATTAGGCCACTGCGTCGTTAAGGCTATACACCATGGATTCACACGTACGTGATGTTAATCTGTACGCACCGCCATCTATTGATGAATAGAATTTTTCTCAATTTTTAACTATTTTAATTTTTTTAAATTTTTGTTTCAGCCAGAACCACCTCCCAGACGTGTTGATTCTGAAAATATCTTTAGTTTTCCTCTAGGCTGCGGAGTTCTCTAGTTATGCGAGTACTGACTAATTCGGCTGAACAACTTTATATATATAGATAATATAATATGGAAATTTCATTTAATTAATTTCATTTAAATTAAATTTAAATATCTATGGTGAGCGCTGAACCCATCTATAAAGGTATTGATGATAATTAGTCATTAGCCATTGGTTTGAATGAAATATATTGACGTTCACTTAAATTTGCAGCTCAGCAAAAGTTTAGCCTCGCAATATTTCGGTTTTTCTCTTCTGAAGAGTTGGTAAAACGACGATAGATGTTGAGTTCGAACATGGCGACGCTGACTATGATGCTGCTATTGGTCGCCAGTCTGATCGAAACATGTCTCGGGCAGAGCCTGTGTCCTAAACTCGAAGACGCCCCCTGCCGGTGCTATGACGACTACGGCGCCCTCCCGGCCGTCAATATGTACTGTGAGGGGACGAGCCTAACAACCGTACAAGAGTTACTGAAGGGGTGAGAACATTCGCACGGCGTACGTACCCTACAACCAGACGTGTTTCAGCCCGGTGCATCAGGTGGCCGGTTTCCGTCACCAGGCTGCTGCTGCTTTATGAGCTTGCTTACCGGTATATCGCTATACCTGTCATTGCTCCATCGTGCGCTTCATCTTCGATTTTGCCCTTCATTGAAATCAAGAGTATATTAGGACTTCTATATTGACATTTAATATACAGTGCACTACTGTTTATATATAATATAATTATTATATATATCAATTCCATATATATATATATGTGACGCCGTGTAGAACGCGCGCACGTGAAGGGAAATATAAATAGAAACATAAATGAGCACTGAACAATCAGGCAGGCGACGTAACTGTAAACCCGCCCACACTAATCGACGCGCATACCTTCGCCGATGACGTCACGCCGGCAGCGGCGCGGCGTGGGGGGAGGGGGGGGGTGCGATAGACGCATTCCGGAGAACACCGCGTACCGCATCTCCCTCTCTCTCTCTTTGTCTTCCTCTGTCTTCCTCTGCCTCTCTCTCTTTCTCTCGCTCTCCCTGTCCTCCTCCTCTCTCACACACACACACACTCTCTCTCTCTCTCTCTCTCTCTCTGCCCTCCTCCTCTTCCTCTTCCTCCTCCTCCTCCTCCTCGCTCCCTCGCTGGCTCTGTCCCTGTCCTTCCCTCTCTCTCTCTCTTTCTCTCGAAGAAAATTATCTTGGTAGTCAACGGCGACCGACGTCCGTGCGCCATTTTTAATGAACATTTGCATAGCTGGGAATTATGACGCGATGCTGGGAGCAAAGTTAATATTGTAGATTCAATTTTACCACGCGCACGTGCCGTGGGCTCGCCCAGCTCTAGTTTAAACGTATAAGATCGGGCGAAGAAAATTATCTTGGCAGTCAACGGCGACCGACGTTCGTGCACCATTTTTCATGTACATTAGCATAGCTGGGAATCCTGGCGCGATGCTGCGAGTGAAGTTAATAATATCAGATTTTATCATGCACATGCGCCGCCAGCCCGTCTGGCTCTAGTTTAAACGTATGAGATCGGCCGAGGAAAGTTCTCTTGGCAGTCAACGACGACCGACATCCCTGCGCCATTTTTTTGTACATTAATAGAGGCATAGCGGGGAATCCGAGGCGTGGTGCTGCGAGCAATGTGAATATTATAAATCAGATTTTATCATGCATATATATGCGCCGTCGGCCCGCCCAGCTCTAGTTTGAACGTATAAGATCGGCCGAACACAATTATCTTGGCAGTCAACAGCGACCAACGTCCCTGCGCCATTCTTTTGTACATTAATAGAGGCTTAGCGGGAAACCCGGGCGAGATGCTGCGAGCACAGTAAATATTATAAATCAGATTTTATCATGCTCATGTGCCGTCGGCCAGCCCAGCTTTAGTTTGAACGTATAATATCGGCCGAACACAATTATCTTGGCAGTCAACAGCGGGCGAGGTTCGTGCGTCATTTTCATGCACATTAGCATAGGAGCCCTTCAGTGTCCTGTGAGACACAGGTCATTTGTGAACTCTCTCCATGTCGCTCGGTTGGTCGTCTTCCGCTCCATTTCTCTCCAGGTGTCGCCCTTCTTCTTGATTTCCGCCGTCGAGTCTGGCCTCCAGCTTGCTTTAGGCTTTCCTACCCGACGTCTTCCTTGCGGGTTCCAGCTCAGCGCCCTGCATATTATATATTATATCGGTCGCTTCCTTCCGCAGTGTGTGGCCCACCCAGGCCCATTTCTTTCTTCTGATTTGGATTTCGACTGGGGTCTGCTTCGTCCTTTCCCAGAGTTCTTTATTTGTGATGGTGCGTGGCCAAAATATTATGAGGATCTTCTTCACGCATTAGTTAACGAGACTTTTAATTTTCTGAATTATTTTGACTGTTATTATCCATCTTTTACAGCCATAATTATATGAGGACGGTCTGAACATTAGAGTTGAACATTTTTAATTTAGTTTAAACCCCAAATGAAAGTATCAGATTCATTTTTTTATCCCGCACAGCAGTACCAGCTTGCTTTTCAATATACATATGTGTGAAAACCAAGTATTCTGAAACAAAGTCAAAATAAAC
The DNA here is from genome assembly GCF_000485595.1 of Priapulus caudatus. Lineage (NCBI taxonomy): Eukaryota > Metazoa > Priapulida > Priapulimorpha > Priapulimorphida > Priapulidae > Priapulus > Priapulus caudatus. Next base: position 335,826 of record NW_014577319.1, on the reverse strand, counting down.
GTTAACAAAGTCTACGGTTAACATCATCGACACAGCAAATGCGAATTACAATAGTCAAGAGAGGATATAGTAATAGTACATCGAAAATTTCAAAACGATAAAATATTCGCCATCTATTAATTGTACATGTTGATTCGTGTCGCCATGTTGGTAATACTGGTTTGTTCACGGCAGAGCAACGCCCTCACGGACTCTGCGTGGGAGGCGATAAAGAGTCTGAGTGTGTTAGACAGCGTGGACCTCTCGCTAAACAAACTGTCAAGTGTACCCAAGGAAATGTTTCTCGATAAACCGAAGGCGAGCATGGTAATACTGACCGACAACGATATCAGGTGAACCATGCAAATACGACAGCTTACAAGTCGTGTTCAAATGGCAGACAGTTACCCAGGAGCCTGTTGTCGGAAACAAAATTAGTCTTAACATGAATCTTAACTTTCCTCGTATAGCGTAGCTCTTTACACTGCGTATGGAGAACTCGTAAATTTAACATATTTATATCAACAGTCTATGAGAAAAAACTCAATATTATGACTAATGTTAAGACTATTTTTAAGACTAAGTTATTTTTGTTTCTGACAATAGAAGTTTTATCCGCTTGACCGTAAGCTAAACAACGCTAACCTGTGATTCACTCATGTGACCGCAGCCAAGTTATATGCTAACTCGGTATGCATCTAACTAGCTACCCGGGTGACTATTTTTGTCGTGTGAACGTAGCTATAGAGACATTATAGATGCAATTAGTTGTCAATGTATTCTTTAGCCATCATAGCCTGTATTAACTATTCTACTGTGTACATGGCATCGACTAATGACGGAATCTTTAAATACTGAATGATTCTACAATTGATTGGAAGCTTTATAATGCCAAAGCATCTTTTGTAAAAAGGACTTTAATTATATTAATTTTATTGCTAATTTTTATCCACTTTCTATTCTTAGTAGAGTTCTTGGTATTTAGTTATCACCGTCGTACTTACTAGAGTACTTATCATACCAATAGGATTGAACAAAAAATAGAAACACTAAATAAATATTGTTACTCACTCATGATGCTATTATACCGCTTGTTTTCAGTGAGGTTGGAGTGAATGCATTTGGCAGCCACAAACGCCTTGACCTTGACCACAACGTCATAATTACTCTCAAAGAGAGCTCGTTCATCTTGGATAAAAAGCCAGCAATTCTCAATCTTAACGGTGACTAATTGTTCCAATGCCTAACGTTAATAATCACTATAAGACGTCGAGTAAATACAAATTGCCATGCATACTGCAGCATAGAGAAGATGCATGCATTCACATCATCAGGTTATGTTAAAAGAAATCTATACATAAAATGTAAAAGTTAAAAAGTCGATTTTAATTCCTCACATCAATAATTGCTGTGCGCTCCGTCGCACGCGAGCGCGCACGCACATATGCACGCGCGCCCGCACGCAAAATCCAGCCACTTACCAACCCGCGCCCACAGGCACGCAAGTGCGCGCACACACTCTCTCGCAGGCATACTCTCCTTCTCGCTCACACTTTCTCTCGCTGTCCCTCCCTACCTCGCTCACTCCCGTTCTCGTTATCCCTCTATGTGCCCACTAACGTCTATATAACGGTTCGCAGACAACCCGTTGGAGTGTACCTGCGACATTCGCTGGCTCGTTGATGCCGAATTTGTCAGCGACGATGCTCAGTGCGACGGCACACCACTCAGCGCGATCGATGCTACGAAGCTGCAGTGTAAGAATGTCAACATTGTATTCGCGAGCTTCAGTGCGACACAGGATACGATCAACGTCACATGGACTGTCAACGACGACACGTACATAGACGAGTGCGTATATAATATATCCTCATCTCTTGTATACTGTTAACTCCAATCATTTGTTTAGTACTTAGATTTCAGTATACCTACTCAGCCGAGTGCGTGATGTAGTTCCTTCTCCTACGGTATGCATGTTTGTTATAGTGTTAACTGTTTAGTTCTTATATAGTACTTTGTTTCAAATTTGTCTTACAACAATTCCAGTTTTCTTTTAACTCCTTACCTAAGGACAGCAACGTATATAGAAGCAGAAAACTTTGAAATGAGTTAAAACCCGAAAGTGTTTCAAATTATTGCGTATCATTACATGAAAATAAATGAACAGTGATGCCAACGCTTCACTCAGATCTCTGTTCACCTATAGGTACGTACTTGAGTGGTACGAGTACCCGAATGACAACAAAGCAAGTGCTTTGGTTTCCGACCCAGGAGCGAGATCCTATCTCATCACTGGGCTTATCAAGGAAACGATATACACCGTCTGCGTTACCGCAAACACAAACGCAGGTAATGAATGAAGGTTTCGCCGATAGGAATGTAAAGATCTATAGAGGAACTAGAGTAATGATCTCACGAAGAGAAAGCAATACTGAGTGCATAATGATCATGGATGGATACAAAAAATAAAACAGATAAATAAGCGCACGTGACCAACGCGCATGCGAGCGCGCGTGTACACACACGCGCGCATAACAAACAAAACAAACATACACGCGCGCGCACGGATATACGCACGCACGTACAATATATATACAACTCTGCAATCTTACAAACGTTTTACTAAAAAAGCTGTTCTCGCCGCGTTTCCTTGAAAGAAAGATATGCCTCGCTGATTATCTAGGTTCAAGCTATGCGCGTAAAGCTGGGTTTACACTATCGAAAAGTCGACGAGTTGCATAACCTTTCAACGTTCTAGCAACCTTTCCATCAGATGTTCAAAGCATTTACATTATCGACCGCGGTTCGGCAAACGTTTCAACATTTCACCCGCAGTGCGCGCGCGGGGCAATATGGATACGCATTTTTTCATCTATTACTTCGCTCCAAGTGTAGCCCGTATGGCGCCAATAAGTGATATCGGAAGTCCAGCTGTGTTAGTTAGGTCATAGAAAAAGGGGGATAAAATGGCCGCGGCGCGCTACGGAAAGTACGTGATTAATGCAAACACTCGTGCGTTTTTAGTTTTTGCATTAACACAAACATTGCAAAATATATCCCAAATGACCACAATCATATTTGTAAATGTTTCTGTAAACAGAAACGCACCTGTGAATTAAAGTACGTTGTTAGTGAAGAGAATTGTAGATCAAAAACCTAGACTAGTACTATCGTAGCTATATCAGCTATGTTATATATTGGCAACTTAACCGCGTTTTTACCATAAGCCATATCGGAAAGTCCCTGCCGCCATATTGAGATCAGATAAGAGGGGTGGTAATTATCACCCCTCTTATCTGATCTCATTATGGCGGCTGGGACTTTCCGATATGGCTTATGGTAAAAACGCGCGCGGAAATAATCACCCCCTGGGTGGAGGGACACACCTGATTGCTATTATCAGAGTGACTGCATGGCAAAAAGTTGACAACTCGCTAACCAAAAGTTGAGAAAAAAGAACATGTTCTTAACTCTCAACTAGTTAGGCGCTAAACTTTTACGTTTACACTGCCGACTTTCGTTCAATTGGTTGACAAATTGATCCAACTCGTCAACATTTCAACAGAAAGTTCATAGTGTAACCCCAGCGGAACGATTCAACCGTTCGTGACCTATCTTCTCGTATCACAGGCGATGCATTTCCGGACCCGCAAGAATGTGTTTACATGTCAACGACAGTCATGACCCCCGATCCCGAAGTTGACGCCATCACGCTGATCGTCGCGGTCGGGTCTACGATTGGTGGTCTGCTCCTAATACAGGTGAGCTGGGCCACCGAGTAATGATCTCACATGTTGTGCGTTACCCTGACCGACATGTCAAAATCGTGGCCGATGGTTATTATAACCGAACTGGGCTTGATTCTGGTTAATTATATACATATATATATATATATATATATATATATATATATTTATATGACTATAGTATTTATGTGCTTTTAGATGATCTGTTCACTTTTTCACAAGCTCTCTCTCTCTCTCTCTCTCTCTCTCTCTCTCTCTCTCTTCTCTCTATAGCTATTGACAGCGGTGGGTCTGCTGTCCATACTTGTAAATATACATGCTATTGCTATGCTAGCTAGTCTATGCGATCTATACTATGCTATACTATGCTATGCTATTCTGCGCTAGGCCGTACACTTGCTTACACTCCAACACTACACTACACGACACTACCTACACTACACTACAATACATACACTACACTACTACACTCACTACACTACTACACTCACACTATATAACTACACTACACTCACTACTACCAACACTACACTACACTCACTAGAACTACACTCCGACTACATACACTACACTACACTACACTACACTACAGACACTATACTTCTATAACTATACTTTAAGTATACTATTTACTATACTATACTTATTACTATACTATTAACTATACGTATACTATACATATTATACTATACCTAACCCTATACTATACTTATACTAACTATACATACTATACCTTTACTATACTTATACTATATGTATACTCATTACTATACTATACTTACTATACTATACTATACATACAATGTTAAAAAAACTATAAAAAATATACATACTATACTATAACTATACTATTACTATACTATACGTTACTCATACTAACTCATACTTACTAATACATATATACTAAGACTATATAGACATACCTAACTATACATTATACCATACTATTACTATATATACTATACGTATAATATTCTATACTTATAAATATACTAATACTATACTATTACTATACTATATAATACTATACTATACTTACATATACTATACCTATACTATTACATACTAAATATACTAACGTATATATACTGTACTATACTATACTGATATTGAATAACTATACTATACTATATGTAATGCTATGCTATGCTATGCATGTATGCTTGCATGCTATGCTATGCTTGCTATGCTATGCTATGCTATTGCCTATGCTATTGCTTGTTATGCAATGCTATGCCTAATACTATACTTAATATACTATACGATAATACTATACTATACTACTACTATACTATACTATTATACGTATACATAATACTATACCGTATACTTACATATACTATAACTAATACAATATACTAATACTATACTATACATATACTTATACTTTACTATACTATACTAGACTATAATTACTAACGTATACGTATACTATACTATACTAGACTATACGAACTATACCTTACGTATATATACATACTATACGAACGTGTATACTATACCTAATACAGATATACTAGGACATATACTATAACTATACTATACTATTACTATACTATAACTATACTTATACATATACTATACTTACTAGACTATACATATAACATGTATTTCATTTTTTTTGTATAACTGTACGTACTGTACGGTACCTATACTATATACTTATACTTACTACCCTAACACTACATTACCTACACTCACTGACACTACACTGCCACGCACCGCACCGTTACGCTATCCGACCGTACGTACCTACCGCTACCGTCACCGTACCGTACCATGCCATCCATGCCATGCCATCCATGCATGCCATGCGTATGCTATGCTATCTATCTAGCTATGGCCAATAGCTATGCTATACTATGGACTATACTATTACTATTATGCTTACTATACCATACCATACCATACATAATTTACCATACTATTCTTACTCTATTATACTACACTACACTACACTACACTACACTCACACTACAGTATACCATACCAATACCATACCTACATAGCATACCATTACCTACCATCCATATATAATACCCATACATACCATACGCATACCATACATACTATCTTACTATACTATACTATACTATAGCTATACTATATTTTATCTATTACCTACCATTACCATACCAATACCATACCATAATATAACTATACGATTACTATCTATACTATACTATACTTTACCTATACTATAACTATTACGTACTTACCTTAACGTACGACTACCGTCCGTACTCGTTCGACTGCCGTGCCGTACCGTACCGACCGTTACCTTACCGCTCCGTAGAACCACTCACACCACACACACCACACGCAACCAACCCACGCACACCACACCACACCACACACACCACACCCACACAATACACCACACCACACCACACCACACCCACACCACACCCCACACCACACACACACCACACCCACCACTACCATCACCACACCACCACCACAACCCACACCACACCACACCAACCACCCACACACACAACACACCAACCCACCACACCACCACACCACACCCACCACACCACACCACACCACACCACACCCACCACACCACACCACCCACACCACACCACACCACACCACACCACACCACCACACCCACCAACCACACCACACCACACCACACCCACAACCAACACCCCACCACACCACAACCACCACACCACACCACACCAACCACAACCACACCACACCCACACACCACTAACACCACACAATACCAACAAACCACACCACACCAAAACCACACCACCAAAACACCACACCACACACACCACACACACACACACCACCACACACATACCCATCACCTATCTTATACTATAATATAACTATACTCATATTATTACCGTATAACCCGATATACGGCACCACCTGCATGCCATGCCATTGCATGTCAATGCCCAACCAATATTACCATACCTACCATACCATTACCATTACCTACCTACCATTACACTACATACCATACAGATACATTAACCATACCATTACCTCGCATACCTTACCACTACCATCACCATACCAACCATACCTACCATAAACCCATACCATACCATACTCATTACCATACCATACATACCATACCATACCATACCATAATACCATACCCATACCGATACCATACCATACACATACCATACTCATACCATAACCATACCATACCATACATACCATACCACCATACCATACCATACCATACCAACGATACATACCATACCATACCACTACCATAACACATACGTATACTTACTATAACCTATACTATACTAATACATATACTAGTACCTATATTATACTATACTACTCTATACTAAAAATATCATAGCGTAGTGCATTCCGCTACTATTCGCACCAGGTGTACCCAAATGTTGTAAACCAAGACACCTAACATATTTACAGCTAGTAGCGTACTTCGCCTGCTGCTATAAGAGCGAGGAAGAAGAAGATGACGGAATAAAGTAGACGCGGTGATCTTCAACGTCAACTTAATATCTATAACAATGTCGCCTGTGTCGAGCCAGACAACGCCAGAGGCAGAGGCGGCATCAGCACCAAAGTCGATGACAGTTATGATCTTCCAACACGAGTGGAAGTGGAAAGACTCTAACTGAATTTTACCGAGGAGACGTTCTATTGACTCTAAGCTGGGGTGACTGTGTGGAAATGAGCGCGAGTGAGCTGAGCTGCAAAAAAAACCGGCGTCGTGAGAATGCAATTTGTTTTCATTTTCGGATTTGTGGGAATTAATTTGTATTATATACATATTTACGTTGATTATTTGTGTTACTGTAATAATTACGTTGGAGGACAATAAAGAATCAGCGAATGGCAGAAAATAGCTAGTGTTTATATCGCACATTCAAAAGCATTGGCGGCGAGATGAAGTCCGCCCTCACCACGCTCACACTACAGAACGTTAAACTAATGTATTATAATAACTATATATATATTACTACACTCGTATAAATAACATAATATTGTCAATATATATATATAATATATATATTTATTTAATACAGAACATGGTATTATGTGTGTTAGTGGATGTTACCGCAGTGAGCGTGGAGTGGCGCCGGACTGATCTCGTGGTACGGATTCAGAGAACGTCGTGATGATCGCCTGAATATAATAATGGAATCATTATATCAAAAATTTACGATGTGTTCGTCGCAGTATAGATACTACTCTCCGTAACTTACACTTGAATTGTCTCTAAGGTCACGTTGACCGATTCGTAAGGGTTACAACGTATGTAATAAATGTTTTGACATGGTACTATGGTGCTTTAATGTGTAGGTATTTGTCAGATCTGTTGCTGTGCACAATACACTCGTTACTCTCTAAATATGGGCACCCGTAAAGAAAACTTGACGAAAATCACAAGAGCGATATGAATCGAAACATTATTTCGTATGCAGACGTATGAAACTGTTGTTATGAGCCCAATAACTCGAATATCCACTCTAATAAAATCACGCATGAACACATAACAGGATTTTTGGTATATAACTATTATCAAGACGCTTAGCCGTGCATCATTTTCATGTACATTCGCACTATGTGGGAATCGCTGGCGGATGCTCGAGCAATTTAATATTGTAGATTGGATTGTACCAATGTGACATTGCCAGTCGACCTGCGCAGCCCTCTAGTATGACGTATCGATTATTGGCGGGCGAAAGTAATATATATTCGTTGCGCATCAACGGCGACCGACGTTCGTGCCCATTCATGGAACTGATTGGGCGGAAGGGGGTGGGAATCGTAGCGCGATACTCCGAGCAAAGTGAATATTATAAATAAAATTTTATCATGCACGCGCGCCGTCAGCCCGCCCAGCTCTAGTTGAACGGTAATCAGACGCCGAAACACAATTACTTTTGGCCAGTCAACAGCGACAACGTCATAGGCCATTCTTTTGTCATATTAGAGCGCTGCAGGGAACCCCGGAGGCGTGATGCTGTGAGCCACAGGAATATTATAAATCGATTTCTATCATGCAAATGCGCCGTCGCTCGCCAGCTCTAGTCTTAAACGTATAAGATCGGGCGCCGAAGAAATTATCTGGGTACGTCAACGTGCGACCGACGTCGGTGCATGTCCATTTTACATTGAACATTCAGCAATAGCTCTGGGAAATTATGAGCGCGGATGTCTGCGCAGCAAAGTTAATATGTGGTAGGATTGCAATTGTACCACGGTGCACGATGCCGTGGGCTCGCCCAGCTCTAGTTCTAACGTATAAGGATCGGGGCGAAGAAAACTATCTGCAGGTCAACGGGCGACACGACGTCGGCTTAGCATTTTTCTTCACATTAGATAGCCTGGGAAAATCCTGCGCACGGAATGCTATGCGAGTGAGGTTGAATAAATATTCAGTTTTATCTGCACATGCGCCGCCAGCCAGTTGGCTCTAGTTTAAACGATATGAGAATCGCGAAGGAAAGTTCTGTTGGCAGTCAACGGCGACCACATCCTGCCGCCATTTGTTTTGTCATTAATAGAGCATAGCGGCGAATCGAAGCGTACGTGCTGCGAGCAATTGTGAATATTGATAAATCATAATTTTATAATGAATATATAATGCGCCGTCCGGCCGCTCCAGCTCATAGTTCTGAACGTATAAGATACGGTCGAACACAATTATCTTGCCAGTAAACAAGCGACCAAGCGATTCCCCAGCATTCTTTTGTACAATTAATAGGAGCTTAGTGGAAACCCCGGCGCAGATGACTGCGAGCACAGTGATATTATAAATCATATTTATTCATGCAATTACAGCCAGTCGGCTCGACCCAGCTCTAGTTTTAAACGTAAAGTATACGGGCGGAAGAAATGAAGCTTTGGTACACGCGACGACGTCCGTGCGCCATTTTTACATGACATTGCATAGCTGCGAATTATGACGCGATGCTGGGGAGCAAAGTTTAATTATTGTAAATTCAATTATTTCCACTGCGCCACGTGCGTGGGCTGCCCCAACTCTAGTTTAAAATCGTTATAGTATCGGGCGAAGAAAATTATCTTATGGCAGTCCACGGCGACCGAACGTTCGATGCACCATTTTTCATTACATTAGCATAGCTGGCGTATATCTGGCGCAGATGCTGCGCAGTGAATTAATAATCGATTTTATCATGCACATTGCGCCGCCCAGCCGGTATAGTATTCTAGTTTAACGTATGAGAATCGGAGCCGAGGAAAGTTCTCTTGGCAGTCAGACGACCGACCGACATCCCTGCAGCCATTTTTTGTACATTGAATAGAGCATAGCGGGGAATCCGCGCGAAAACGGCGATAGTGCTGCGGAGCAATTGAATATTATAAATTAGATTTTATCATGCATATATATAGCGCCGTCCGGCGCCGCCAGCTCTAGTTTGAACGTAAAGAATCGGACCGAAACACACAATTACCTGCGCAGTCAAACAGCGACCCAACGTCCTGCGCCATGTCTTTATGTACATTAATAGAGGCCTTAGCGCGAGAAACCCGGGCGAGATGCTGCGAGCCACAAGTAATATTATAATCAGAATTGGTATCATGCCACTGTGCCGTCCGCGCCATGCCCACGCTTTTAGTTTAAGTATAACTTATCGGCGGAACACAATTTATCTTGGCAGTCACAGACGGGCGAGTTCGTCGTCATTGTCAGGACTTATTACTAGGAGGCCTAACTCTCCATTCGCCTTTTTCGTTGCGTCGTCTTCCGTCCATTTCTCCAGTGTCGCCCTTCTTTTGATTTTCGCGTCGGGTCTGGCCTCCAGCTTGCTTAGCGTTGTCTATACCCCAGTTTCTGCGGGTTCAGCTCACGACCTGCATTTATATATTTATATCGTCGCGTCCTCGCGAGTGATTGCCCACCGAGGCCATTTCGCTTCTCTCTTGATTTGGTTTCGACTGTGGTCTCTTCTTTTCAACTCGTCCTTTCCAGATTCTTTTATTTTGATTGACCCGTGCGTGGCCAAATATTATGAGATCTTCTTCACATTCGTTAACGAGACTTTTAGTTTTCCTGCTTTGAATATATTGGACTGTTTTTATCCATCTTTTACACCATAATATATCGAGACCGTCGCTGAACATTAGAGGTTGAAGTTTTTATGATTTAGTTATGAGGGTGATAGCGCTTGTCTTCCAAAGTTTGTTGAGCAATTTGAACGCGCCCGTTGCCTTCCCTATTTATGAATTAAAAATAATAATAAATTATTAATTAATAATAAATTATTATATTAATAATAAATTATTCAATTAATAATATAATTATTAATTAATATTATTATTAATAATATTAATGCCCTGTGTTGGCCGGACTAGCTTCATAGTGTTGTGCAGGAATGGAATTAGCTGCCCGCAGCGCCTGAGCGAGGCACTATTTTTTCCCAACGGCAAACACTGTCGACAGCCATAGTGCCCCATACAAGCAGGATTAATATTTTGTGCATCGCACCATAATAATATGCCAAATCTACTTTTTCTGCTTATACCTTCTTTATACGCCCTAATTTGCCGGTGCAGTCGATGTACAAAACGCTTCGGACACAAACACAAACGCGTTCAAATTACTCTGCGTGGCGCACAGACGCAGGAGCATTCTACATACACAATGCATAACTTAATAAACAATGCGTCGCGCAAGCAATTAGTGCCCCTCATGCGGCACTATCCCTTATAGGCCTGCTGCGTTATCAATGAGATTGCCAGCGCATTTATCAGTCATGCACTAATATTCTAATTATTCCCTAATTATTTATTTATATATTATAATTGCTATTTTATTACATATTTCGATTATTGCAAGTGTTCTCTCCCACCTCTCTCTTCTCTCTCTCTCTCTCTCTCTCTCTCTCTCTCTCGTCTCTCTTTCCTCTCTCTCTCTCCCCTTCTCTTTCTTTCTATTCCTCTCTCTAGTTTTATTGAATCCGTTCATCGCGTCATCGTCATCCGGCTTTCATCGCTTCATCGCTTTGTAAAGTCGCGGTCGTGTGCGGACGGCTTGGATGTACTCCCCCCCCCGCAATCCACCACCACCCCACCCACCCTGCAACACACAAGCACACCTCTGTGCAGAAACTGCATACAATGTAAACACTACATCTACTTTATGAGAAACCACGTCACGTTGTAGACTTATATCCGTTTGGTGGCTTAAATTTAATGTACCATAATTTTGCATTTTATTGTAGATGTGACTCTCCCTCATACTGACACTCGTAGAACGGCTTATCAAGGTCAACGAGCGTTTATTGCACGATGAAATTATTTCACCCTTCTTTAAAGAGATCGGGTAAGGCAGCACTTATTTCGTTACTACTGTATCGCAGTGCATTGTAACTCGTAAGCCGCTATATAACTGACGCGTCCGCTCCACACTATCCCTAACCCATGCATATAGCTCCCTTAGTTCACACATATTAGCCTGTAAATTTACCTGAAACTGGCTTCGTCTGCAAGTGCTCATCGGCTACTTCTCCTTACCACGGAGATGTATAGAGCTGGTGACATAGATATTTGTGGTATTTACATTGGTGTAAATTTATGAGATGTGAAAATTGTCGCAGAATGCTTTAGAATGTGCCAATTTGCATATATTTTATTTTTTTTAAGTCCGACTATGAGACAAAAAGCCCAACGGCGTGTATGTACCAGCTGCCAGTGATGGTTATGTCGCCTTTCTCATACACACTAACGGTCATATGCTGTTGCATGGAATACGTTTATTTCATTTGAGCCTTGACGATAAAAATTCTTTGCAGATCTCGGATATTTGTATGCGGTTTTTAGAGCGTAAAAGTGGTTGCATTTGATACAGAACAATGGCCAGCTTTAGCAAGTAACAGACACTATTTACTAAAGTATTGTACAATGACTATAATTGGTTTGTATTTTATTTTAGGCGTTTCCAAGATAATCGAAATCTCATCCAGGATGCTCAAGAATACAGGAGAGACACCGTCGCCGTCGCTAGACAAGTACCGATTTGCTTCACAACATACTGTAGATAATGCATTTGTGGGGGACAGTGTCCGAGATTCTTAATACTTAAATTGAACGACCTTTGAGAATTGACAGACCCTTGGAATGTCGCGCGCGCGCGCGCGTGCGTGTGTGTGTGTGTGTGTGTGTGTGTGTGTGTGTGTGTGCATGTGTGTGTGTATGTGCGTGCGTGCGTGTGTGTGCGCGTGTACGTGTGCGTGTGCGTGTGCGTGTATATGTGCGTGTGCGTGTCCGTGTTGCGTGTGCGTATGCGTGTGCGTGTGCGTGTGCGTTTGAGTTTGCGTGTGCGTGTGCGTGTGTGTGTGCGTGTGTGTGTGCGTGTGTGTGTGCCCCACCTCTCTCTCTCTCTCTCTTTCTTTCTTTCTCTCTCTAGTTTATTGAAATTTTTCAACAAAATAATACATATGTTATGACGTACGGACTTCATTCTTGTGAGCTCCGTTCCGTCACGTGGCGCGCACGGTCTGCCACCATATTGGACTAGCAAGGAATTGGGAAAGTATACATGCAGGTGTGCTACGTGTTTGTGTGACTTTATCCATGACTGAATCTATCGAATCCTTGATACGTTTAATATGAACTCCGGTTAAAATAATTAAGAAACTACGAGAGCACATAAAGACGAAGCATGTGGTATGTTTGTATACATGTGTTTACCGTATTTCATAATCCTCTACAGACTGCATTTCGTCAAATCTACGCGCGCTTGCCACCCACCCCTTTCTTTCGCTATTGGTGTCACATCGGCAACATGTAACACACCTCTGCTATTATATCTTAGGATGTAACACCTCCCCCCCCCCTC
>NW_014577319.1:316396-322253 GCF_000485595.1 Priapulus caudatus | reverse complement strand
TGTTTGAGATAGCACATGCTGTTCTCCGCTCCACACTACCCCTAACCCATGCATATACTTCCCTTAGCTATCATACGATATTAGCCTGTTAAATTTACCTGAAACTGCTTCGTCTGCAAGTCCCTCATTCGGCTACTTCTCGTTACACGGAGAATGTATAGGAGCTGGTGCATAGATATTTTGTGGTATTTACATTTGAGTGTAAATTTTATGGAGATGTGAAAATTGTCGCAGGAATGCTTTAGAATGATTGCCAATTTGCATATATTTATTTTTTTTAAGCTCGACTTATGAGACAAAAAGGCCCAAACGGCGTGTATGTACAGCTGCCAGGTGATGTGTTATGGTTCGCCTTTCTCATAACACGTGTAACGGTCATATCGGCTGCTTGCATTGGAAGCTACCCGTTCATTTCATTGAGCCTTGCGATAAAAATTCTTTGCAGATCTCGGATATTTGTATTGCGTTTTTCAGAGCGTCAAAAGTGTTGGCATTTGATACAGCCCAACAATGCCAGCTCCTTAGCAAGTACAGACACTGATTTACTAGAAGTATTTGCCTACAATGACTATAATTGGTTTGCTATTTTATACTTTTAGGCGCTTCCAAGATAATTCGGAAATTCTCATCCCAGATGCTCACGAATACAGGCGAGCGACTACCTGTCGCGCGTCGCTAGACAGCTACCGATTGCCTTACCAAATCACGTGTGATAATGCATTTGGTGGGCGGACAGGTGTCCCGAGCATTTCTGTAATTACTTAATTGAACGACCTTTGAGGAATTGACAGACCCTTGGAATGTCGCGCGCGCGCGCGCGCGTGCGTGTGGATGGTGTGTGGTGTGCGTGGTGTGTGTGTTGGTGTCCCGCCCCTGCATCCGTGATGTGTGTGTTTACGTCGTGTACGTGTTGTGTGTGTGCGCGTGTACGTGTGCGTGTCGCAGTCGAATGCGTGTATATTTGCGCTTGTGCGTGTCCGTGTTGCGGGCTGGTATCGTGGCGTGCTGCGTGTTGCGTTTTGAGTTTGCGGTGTTGCTGTGCGATGTGTGTGTGCTGTGTGTGTGTGCGTGTGTGTGTGCCCCACCTTCTCTCTCTCTCTGCTCTCTGTCTCTCTCTCTCTCCTCTCTCTCATCTCTCTCTCTCTATCTCTCTTTCTCTCTTCTCTACGGTCTGGCGTGCCTTGCTGTGTGTGTGTGTGTGTGTGTGATGTGTGTGTGTCGTGTGTGTGTGTGTGTGTGTGTGTTTCACTTTGCGTCTGTCTGTAACGCGCATGGTTTAGTCTTTACGCGTCAATTTTCTTCTAAATACTTCAGCCAATAAATCTCTGCTTTGTACAAATAACATTTCATAAATCATTGGTACCGTACGCCGTATCGTATGTTCATTCTTCCCGTGTAAAAGATTTGGACCTGCCTTTGGATGACCAGCCAGCTGTTGGAAACAGCACGATAACTCCTGATTTATGTAAAACTCCTTTAATTTGTTAGTTAACATAGCTCCCGTGATTATGTTAGTATAATTTGATAGTTAGGTAACATAGTCCCGTTTGGAATTGTTAAGTTTAGTTAAATACGCCCGTTTGAATTAAGTTAAGTTAAAAGCTTCCCGTTTTGAATTAAGTTAGTTAACATGTAGCTCCGTTTGAGAATAAGTTAGTTAACATAGGCTCCCATTTGAATTAAGTTAGTTAACATAGCTCCCGTTTGCAGTAAGTTAGTTAACATAGCTCCCGTTTGAATTAAGTTAGTTAACATAGCTACCATTTGAATTAAGTTAGTTAACATAGCTCCCGTTTGCAGTAAGCTAGTTAACATAGCTCCCGATTGAGATAGCATTAAAGAGTATACTTTTTTACACAGAACATAACTGTTTAAAATTCGTATTACTAAAAATAGGAGACTGGTAAGAGATAAGACCTTGATTATGTGTTGGATTATATTATGGACCCTGTCGTCATTGTGTTGACAAATCACTAACCACTACATGCCCTTTGATATTATTATTATTATTATCCAGAATATATCTCACTATTTGTGATTAAAATGCACTATTACTATTACTTTACCATCTGCAATTAAGTTACTATTACTAAACCAACTTCGCGTTACTCTGCGCTATTTTGCAGAGTGAGTTGTGAAACAAAGTTTATATGCACGGGATGAAGCACGTATGTGTGAGTGCGCACGCGGGCATGCGTGGGTTGGTGTATGTGTGGTTATTTTAGAGTCAGGAAAAACATATATTAAACAAAATAAAGATAAAAATATAATAACGTTTGGGCGTCTCTGCGTAAAGCCGCGAAACCGTCACGGCAACAGAAGTGCAATACGCTGCACGCATTGCCTGTTATCTGCTCATTACTGGTCCTGCTTTACCAATAATAAATCATCGATGATCTATAAATGACCTTACGCCTAACTTTGCTTCTATAACAGTTGTTCCGATTATGTGGAGTGCAAAAATGTGTTTTTGAAAGAAGAGACAGCATATAATAAACAACTATCTGAGATCATCTGATTTTTCAATCAATTGTTCCAGGTGAATTTACCATAGACATAGAGAGTTCCGCGAATTTTCAAATTACCTACAATGCAACGCCGGCGCCCATGATGGTAGTCAGTGCTAGTTCAGTCATTGTACAATGCATTGACAATTCATGCAAATAATCTTGGTTGTAGCGTCAGTACACTGCAAGGCATGCCGGCAGGCAAGGCAACCTTGATCGTGTTAAAAAACATTTCCCATTTGGTTGCAGAGGGCTTGTTTACAGGCTTCTTAACTGGCGTCTAGGTAGGGGTTTTGGCTAGAGGTTTAGCTGGTGTCTTGGCAGGTGTCTGTTCTGATGCGATGGTGGGTATCTGGTCTGATGTGATGGCAGGTTTCTTGGCAGGTGTCTTGGCGGGTGTCTTAGCTGTGCTTGCTTGTTTGTCCATACATTTATCTAATCGTTTCCTCGGCACCCTTGCAGATGTGAAGTCAATGTATGTCAGCTGTGCATAGTCCACACCTGTATGTGAAGCCGACATCCAGTAGGCAGCTCTTTGAGTGGGTGTGGTGATATACGTGGAGCATTTTCAACATTCTGAGCATTCACTATAATTTGTCGATTAATAATTCGTCGACGGCGAATAAATGTTTCAATTTGGTCTCGAATAAACATAGAAAATCCCAAACACGTAATAATAAAACACGTTCTTTGAGAGCACAGGCTTCAGTTGAGACTACTGCTTTTTCCACTTTCATGCTATGCCCATGCTTGCATGCCATTGCTTATTAGATCAGCTACTACATACAGCTCAGCTAATCTAATTGGGGTTAAGTGTTAATTGAGGAATGCAATACTTAGCGGGAATTTATGCCTGATAATAATTCTATTTTTATTCATATTAGTGACTTCAATGCGTTGGGAAATTCTGAAACTACCTACTACTTACTCTACCATATTACCATTACTACTAATATGCCATTGTTAGTCGTGGTTAATTACTATCATACCTTTGCATAACTGTCTACTCGGATAGTGAAGTGACGTGTGTAAGCGATAGCTCGTGTTCGTGTGCTCACGTGTGTGCGTTTACAGATTTATTAAAATCTATTTCTCATTCCTCATCCCTGGACCGTTTATCCGACGTTATGAATTACATCATTTTATCTGTACTAATCACTATATCTGTTTCCTTATTCATACAGCAATGAACTGTCATCCGTATTCAGATACCAGTGCGCTAACCTAAGAGTAACATCTAACATTATTTATCAGCCCTAATTGCATTTCTGAATAAATGCACACTAATGAAATTATTGTTATCATACGGGATCGTCTTATCACTAAATAAAGTACCTATTTCGTTTCGCAAATCAACTTGTGTATATGATTTCGAAACGATTCAACCTGGGAGGCGATCCTATGATACAAAGACTGCGAACATAGAATAAATACAAAATATTAGATAAATACAAAAAAATAAAATAAACAATAACAATAATTACCTGTTGAGAGCGTCTCCACGTGACGTCTCCACCTGCGCAATACTTGCGATTCGTAGATCAACTGCTCACACTTTGCAGTTGGTCTGCTAATATGGTGAGAAGACCTGTGGAACGCTATATATCTCTCATCGAAAGATAGTGAAATTACGTATTTGAGATAAAAACTATGGGCTCGATTATCGAACGACGCCGTAATGTTATCCTCGTTTATTCTTATGTTTCGTATTGGTTTGCACGGCCATATATCCGCTTGAAAGTACCTGCTACATGCTCTACCATATTATCATTACCATAGACAAATATAATGACATTTACATAGAACGCTCATAACTGGTATTCGAAGAATCCGGTAAATAGTTTCAATATAATAATATCGCAAAATGTTAGTGCCCCGAGAATTTCAAAGCATTTAATTATTAACATAATTATTATATACAGCTCAGTGCTGCCAACTCACCCGCCACGAACACTGCGACGTCGCGCCACCTATTGGTCGTTGACTCGTTATCATCGTAACCGGTCGTAATGTTATGAGAACTAAAATTTCGTCTTCGAACATGTGCTAATGCAAGATAATATAGTTAATATATCAGCATAATGAAGAGAGATTAGTTGTCTGAAGGAGGCATAATATCGTATATGATATAGTATTATGCTGAAGGAATGATTTTTCTCTATTGTTTATTAAATTCAGTTTAAAATAATTTACATTTACTAGTCATACGACTCTATTTTGCGCGACAATAATGAAGCAGCTTGTCATTTTCATCACACTAAGAATGTTCAATAATGGCTCTAGTATGGTGGCCCAGTGTTATAATAGTTTATCACAAGTCTTCGACATGGCCCACTGTTATAATACATAAACATAACCATATACCACTGATTATGGTGGCCCAGTGTTATAATAGTTTATCACAAGTCTTCGACGTGGCCCACTGTTATAATACATAAACATAACCATATACCGCTGAGTATGGTGGCCCAATGTTATAATAGTTTATCACAAGTCTTCGACGTGTATATGGTCTATGGTGTATGGTCTATGAACATGTGTATGGTAAATGGTTATGTTTATGTATTATAACAGTGGGCCACATCGAAGACTTGTGATAAACTATTATAACACTGGGCCACCATACTCAGTGGTATATGGTTATGTTTATGTATTATAACAGTGGGCCACATCGAAGACTTGTGATAAACTATTATAACACTGGGCCACCATACTCAGCGGTATATGGTTATGTTTATGAATTATAACGGTGGGCCACGTCGAAGACTTGTGATAAACTGCTATAACACTGGGCCAACATATTCTCGTTTGCGCCAAATTAGGTAAAATTCTTATCTGTCTCAATAGAAAAAGAGATGCGACCCCCAAAATGATTCGACAAAATATGTATAATCATGTAGGAATAGTTTATTAAACGGTCTAGATATGAGAGACATTAATCTATTATATATACATACATAAGTTATATTCAACAATGAGCAATTAGAGTCTGCTTAAGGTTAAGATTCGTTATGCCCTGATCCCTTGCGGAATAGTGTCAAAGGCTTGCACTTACTAGAGCATATATAATCATATTATAACCATATAAGCTATTTAGCACATGCTAGTGCTAATACCTATAACGTCAAAAACAGGAAATTCTTTGCATTTTATATCGCACATTGTTTTGCAAAGTTGCGACGTCAATGGATTACATATACACACGCGGGCGCGCGCGCGTACACGCATGCACGCATTCACACACACACGCAAGCACGCACATACACACGCGCGCGCGCGCAGACTCACACACACACACACACTCACACACACACACACACACACACACACACACACACACACACACACAC
>NW_014577319.1:311544-315548 GCF_000485595.1 Priapulus caudatus | reverse complement strand
ACCGTTTCACGCGTACAGACGCGTGAGCGCGCATGTGTGTAAACCTCGTATAAGGTCGATAGTAAAAAATATGAAATTAGTGTAAGAAGAACGGCCCGTAAAGGCATATTACCACGATCGCCGCCATCCAAGGGAAGGTTTTCCTTTGGCATATATATATATATATACATATATGTGTGATACAGCTTTTACAGGAACAAATCCTATGTTGACTTTCCCTAGCGACTGGAGGCACATCAGCCTCCTTCTTGAGTATATCGACACCTCGGTATTCTTACCTCATAAGTTAGAATCAAAACCAGGCATTTATGAGTATAATATGATTATGTCTACACGTCTGTTCGCTCAGACACGCAACGTTTATAATTAACAATTATAATTACATAGTAATAATTGTAACTGTTAATTACCAAATATTTGCTGATATTTACACATACCTTTCTTTAATCAACCTATAAATATATAAACAATTTACATAAATATATGTTACACTTTCGTCGGTGTATCTACATGTATGTATCATGTGCAGCAAAAAACGTGCCATTAAATGGGCAATGTAGTGAACAAGCAAACACGCGTCAAGCGTTCTCTCAGTGTCTCGGGCAGAACACTGCATTCCTGTTGTTTGACAGACTTCACAAGCAATTTCATTGCAATACAATGCACGTTGTTAATTTATAAAGATGACGTCATCGTGCGCTGCATACTGAGGGATGATTATTATAAATTAATCGTCACAGTTAGCAGAAATATATGGTTAATTTTCCCAGATGGCGCTACATCTTCTTGGACTGCAAAAGTAACATTCTCCGTTGAAGTTACAACTTCTTAGATTACATAGGTAACTTTCCCCGGTACAGCTGTATGGAGATTGTAGTTATTATTCCCCCATTAACCTACAGCTATCTGGACTATAATTAAAGGTATCATGCTCTTAAAACTCGCAACTGCCTGGATTATAGTTAGCATGCCCACGTAGACTGCATACCACCATGAATCGCCACAACTACTAGGCAATGGTACAATAAATAATACATCCCTGTAACAATGATAATGAGTTCATTAGACATGTCTCTTATCCTTTTCTCAGCCTCCTATATTTTTGCTAAACATTATTTCGAAGAAGATATTATTTCATACTTGAGAAGTTTGAAATTAAAAGACGCTTAAAACTAAATACATCCAAATGCTTATCGGATGCACGACGACATTAGCACACAGCGTATAAGTAGTGTATAGTAGTTAGAGTATCAAACCAGCTCTAGCACCAACCGGAATAGGTTTGAATGAATTATGTGGTTATAAGGTGAAGTTACGATTAATTACAACATGCTAGATAGCTTGCGGTCTACTCATGCTATACAGAGCCTCCTAAATACAGACATTAAATTTTTTATAATTTTTACATGAAGAAACTTACCTAACATGACAAATTCCACACGCAGTTTCGTGCACTGCTATATTATATACCGCATAGAATACATCGTGTGAGTTTCGTCAGCGTATTAGATAAAGATCGATTCAAGATGGCGCCGGATATATGCAACCGTATATTTGCAGCAATCAACTTAAGCGCCTCGAAATAATTTCGAATCGTATCGGCAGCAGTGGCAACGATAAAGTAAAACGTTAAACATTGTAGTCGTGTATGCATTACGTGACGTTGTTCCGCTTTGGTTTGATTCTACCGCTAACGACGGCGGCTCCGTCTATAGTAGTAGCACACGCTACACACGAACAAAATAATTGTGCAAAGTCCGTGAATGTAAACTTTTGTATTGCGAGCGCCAGTTTGGCTGCGGATTCTGAAATAGGTGTCAAAATTTTATTACGCAGTTTTATTGACAGCTATTTCTATTTTTAAATTTATCTTATCTCTTCATGGGTGTCCGTGAGCTTTTACTTATATATATATATTTATTTATTTATATATATATATATATATGCTTATGATAAAACATCAACAGCTCATGCTTATTTTCGTTGTGTAATTGTTTGGCTATATTGTGTGTGAGTGTGCGTGAGCGTGCGTGCGCTTGGGTGCGTGCGTGCTTATGTATGTCTGTTTGTCCATGTGCGCGCATTAGTGTGAGCGCGGTGGTGCGCGCGTGTGTGCGTGCGTGCGTGCGTGCGTGCGTGCGTGCGTGTCGTTGAGGTGTATGTGTGTATGCACGACTGTCATATGAACCTCTCTCTGCCCGTATGTTCTCTGTGAGATTAAAACCGATCAATGCTTGGCCAACACTCCGCTGCCGGCGGCAGACGCCCGCCCGGCATGACGTCATCATCGGCTGCCATCACTTGCCGGGTAGCGGCGGTCCCTTGTAAGGTAACAGGTAGCCGGCCCAGTAGGCGATGTTGAAGAGGCAGAAGCCCGTCGGAAACATGATGCGCGACATGACGTCGATGCGCTTCGATCTGTCCTGGTAGCGGGAGAGGAAGGAGCTGCAGCAGCGCGGGAACTCGCCGTGCATGTTGCGTAACCGCGCCGCCGGGTCGATGTGCAGGTCGCTGCTGTCGTAGCCGGCTTCCTGGTGCTTGCCGAACGTCGAGTCGTTGTTGAAGAACGACTTCTGTGCGGAGAAGACGAGAAACGTAGGAGCGACGTTAACGTCACAGGGAGGTTAATGTCAGATACGATGACGTACGCATAACGATCACTCATAAGAAATATCGTACTGCCCCTGCGCGCGTGATGTGTGCGTGTGCGTGTGCAGTGTGTGTGTGTGTGTGTGTGTGTGGTTGTGTTGTGTGTATGTGTGTGTCGTGTGTTTATGTGGTGTGTGTGTGGTGTGTGTGTGTGTGTGTGTGTGTGTGTGTGTGTGTGTGTGTGTGTGTGTGTGTGCATGCGTGCGTGTCGATGTGGGCGTGTCCGCGCCCGAGGGCCGCGCTGCGCCCTGAAGGGTGTTGTGTGTGTGTGGGTGTGGTGCGTCTTGTGTGTGGTCGTGGACTGTGCCTGGCGTCGGTGGTGGTGTGTGTGTGCTGCGAAGTGCGTCGCGTGCGCTGCCTGGCGCCTGCGCGTGCGGGTGCGTGCGTGCGTTGGCGCGCTCACATCCACCGGGTGACTGTGAGTTCGTCGCCTTCCTCGGCTGCTCCTGACATCGGCCTCACGCGGCGGATCAATCTCCAACTCCGCACCGTCGTTCATCAGTCGTCCGGCCGACCGCTCGCTGTCGCGGATAAAGGTCCAATCGCCGCTAGAGGGCGGTTTCTTCCTCTTGCCTGGGGCTGTCGCGGCCTCGCCGCGTAGTTAACGAGAGCGAACTGCTAGCAAGCGCGCCGAAAATGAATGTCAGACATGACGCCAATCCAACGTGATCGATCGCTTCGTGTAAAAGACAGGCCGGCGCAAGCTTTGAGTTTGATGCCAGACGCCTGCGTGCCATCGTCAGCAGCGTTGTCACACCTCGGGGCAATAAGGAGGCGAAGAGTGCGCTGGGCAAATAAGTCGGTGAATGTAGGCATGTACAAGTACTTCTACGATTCACGCCCCTGCTCTATGGTCTCTCTCCTCTCTCTCTCTTTCTCTTTGTGCCATCTCTCTCCCTTCTATCTCTCTCTCTCTCTCTCTCTCTCTCTCTCATCTCCCTCTCTCGCTCCTCCCTTCCTCCCCTTCCTCTTCCTCCGTCTCACTTTTTCGCATTCCGTTAATCGACTTTCTTCTCTCGCTCGCGATCTCCTACCTCTTTCTCGCTCGCTCACTTGGTTTCGCGCGCGCGACGATCTTTTTTCGCCTCTCTCACCGTTCCATGGCCGCACGCAATCTTTTCGTATCAGCCCTCCTTTCTCCCTCTCTTAAGATCTCTCATATCGCTGTCTCTTCTCTCTCTTTCTCTCTCCATCTCTCATCATCTTTCTCTCTCTCTCTCTCTCTCTCTCTCTCATCTTTCATACAACTCTCTCTCCTCCCTCTCTCTCTCTCTCTCTTCTTCTCTCTCTCCCCGTCCTCTCGCTCTTTCTCTCTCTCTTCTCTCTCTCTCTTCTCGTCTCTCGTTCTCTCTCTC
>NW_014577319.1:308634-311534 GCF_000485595.1 Priapulus caudatus | reverse complement strand
TCTATTTCTCTCTTTCTCACTCTCTCTCTCTCTCTCGTATCTCTCTCTTTCTCTTCTCTCTCTTTCTCTCTCTCTCTCTGCCTATCCATCGTTGTATTTCTCTCTCATGCCAATTGTTTTAATTATTTGTGTTTAGGGTGCGAGTTACCTAGAGAGACACGCGCTGGCACCGCCTCCTTGTCAAGCCAGAAGGAGACCCAGGAAACAATGACTAACATATAGCTAGGTATGTAGAGCTGTAATAAGTAGTAACTGAACTGTCGTGTCAGTTCCAGCGTTCCTTTTATGCAGCTGTATGCACCTACACAGAAGAGAGAACCATAGAGACACTATTAATGCTATTATACACCAAACTATTCAAATACATCGTTATGCCTCTTGCACGGCTGATCCGTTATGATTAATGGTAAAATGGTAAGATTTTTTTTTACCGGGAATAAAAGAGAAATCGTGAGTATGACGGCCATGCAGTGAACGCCTTAGTTTATACCGGACTACAAATTGTTAATTCTGAGATTGATGATTGACTATTAACATTTATTTATTGTTTAAAGTATGTGTGCCGTATCGTGTTCAATGGGTTGGATTTATCGTCTGCGGAATAGAGACGCACATACACAACACACACACACACACACACACACACACACACACACACACACACACACAACACACACACACACACCACACACACGCACACACACATACACACAACACATATATATTTATAATATATATATATATATATATTTATATATTATATATATATATTAGTGGAATGACACGATATATAGACAACGAGCGAAATAATGTAGGCGAGACAGATAACCGTGGGAAGGGGGGGGGGTAGAGAGATTAAGGTCAGTGAAACAAGTCGATTAAAATTGGCCAAAAATCTCCATATTTCATATCGCGACAAAAGTAACGAGCAAATCTCCTACGCTGTAGCCGTTGTTGTAGCATTCTATATTAGCTTCGCTGAGTTTATATCGCGAGCAGCCAGGCGCCACTGCGCACGAAATTTCAATTAAACATGAAATCGGGGCGGCGTTCTAGCAATTCTCAAACGTAAATTGATGACACAACTTTGTAATAAAGTATTTAAAGCGTTCCTAATAGGGCGAGACGCGTCTGCAGCTTGCTGTGAGCTGGAGTTACGTTAACTAGTTATTGGCAAGCACGAGTGTAAAATGCCAATAGAATTATGGGAGGGAGGTATATATTGAAAATTAGAGATTTGTTTCTCGAATAGTCCTGTCGTATTTAACCGCCTAAGATGCCGCTTCGTCTAAAGATTCATAATTTCACAATCTTCGCCGCAAGATGTCGCGCACGGCGGCATGGCTGTCATGACGGAGCCATGGTTGTGGCGTTGTTGCAGGATGTACCTGTATTCGTATTGCTCGTGCAGTATGTGGTGGTTATCTCATCTCCCAATGTGAAACTCGGTAGCTCCAGTCCCGACTTTTTTTGAATGGGGTCGTTCTGTTTCCACAAGAATATGATGTCATCTGTCGTGTAGCCATCTGAAATAATGAGCACAGCGGGCGGTCATAGAGGCTCAATCGATGTGAATTTTGCTAGTAAATGTCGCAGGGGAAATAGCTGGAGAGTCTGCTGGTTAATACCGTGCAGGGCCCGCGTAGCTAATAGTAACACGAATTAGTGAATATAGATTTTAAACACATGAGCGTTTTCATATTTAGACACACCTTCGACGTGCGTCTGTTACGCAAACGAAATACATAGATGCGCGTGCGGGCTTGTGAGTATGTGCGTTCGTGTGTGCGTGCGTGCGTGTGTGTGTGCGTGCGTGCGTGCGTGCGTGCATGCGTGCGTGCGTGCGTGTGTGCCCCCGTGTATCCGTCCATGTGCGTGTGCGTGTGTGTGCGTGTGTGCGTGCGTGCGTGCGTGCGTGCGTGCGTGCGTGTGCGTGCGTGCGTGCGTGCGTGCGTGCGCGCGTGCGCGTGCGCGTGCGCGTGTGCGTCTGCGTGCTGGGGGAGGAGGGGGAGGTGTGCACATGTTTGTGTGGGGTTAAGTATGTATGTGTGTGTGGGGGGCGCTATGTATGTGTATGAAAGTAAGGCTTATATGTATGTGCGGGGTAGGGTGTAAATGCGTGGCTGTATTTGTGTATCTGTGGTTGTAGGGGCGTGGGCATGGAGGGGCTGCCGACCGACTAACAGTCATCATGCAAATATACCGAACGCGAAATAATATCACCTCACGAATGTGAAATATAGAGATCAACAAAAACTCTGCATACTTACAACTCCCCATTTCTATATCACAGTACTGCTTGTCTAGCGGATAATATTGCAGCGCCATCGGGCAGGACAAAACCAACGATAACCTGTGAAAGAAACGCAGTGCTAGGTGATCGCACGAGCATGTTATTTATCCGCTGAAAGCACGCTTGGTGACTATACTCTACGCGCCCCCGGCTCTCAGCTGCTGTGTGTGATGCAGCCAGAGCTACTACAGTGGCGCTCGCTCAATAGCTGCTCCGTCCGTAGCTACTCGGCGAATTTTCCGACATTCGACTAAAGTATTATTTAACGTAATCGATATCAGAAAATATTTTCGTATTAGAACTCGTTGAGAATTGTGTCGTCGTTGACAACGACGACGTCGGCGTCGTCAAGGTGAGGGGAGAATGAGTGTGACAGAGCCAATTGCAAGCAGCTGCTAGCGCGCGCCTGCACACACACACATGCGCGCGCGCCTGCATACACACACATGCGCGCGCGCCTGCACACACACACACACACACACACACACACACATTCACGGGGCATTGATCGTTTACACTGCAGGCGTAGTACATCGCGTGTATTCATGCGTTTGATCATCGCAAGCACCGACTGCTATATATCGTACATTCTAAGCCCAATCCTACA